>NC_090235.1:600000-822500 GCF_024489055.1 Chanodichthys erythropterus | reverse complement strand
AAACACAACTTTAATGCGCATCTGATTGATAGATAAACCGCATGCTCTTATTTCAGTGTTGGTAATGTTGTAATTATTTCAGCAGTTTCCTTCGCACATTCAGTTTAACAACATAAAGTTAAATTTCATTTAACATTCATTGGAACTATGCTTATGCATTTAGACACTTACGCTGCATCCCAATTTGCCTTCTTATACTACGTCCTAAAAGTATGTACTGTTTTTGTAAAGAAAAAGTGCATACTTTTGAGTGTGTAGCAGAAGAGTATGCAAGCTTTGGGACATACTACCTTATCATAATTGCGTCTTTAACAGACGTTCTGTCGCTTAGTTACGCAACCTGTAACTGTTTAAACTACCCTGTCAATCATCTTGTTTAAATCCTCCACATTCAATGAAATTTAATTTCCTACCGTTTCGGAGAGAAATGTAATTGCACATTTATCTGCCAGTCATAGGTCTTTCATGCAGAGAACAATCCTCATCTTTGCATAATGATGCATTTAAAAGTTAATGACCAAGCGCGTCGTTATAAAAGTTCACAATACTGTTGCAGATGAAACATAATGTGTATAACATTTAATAAATATCTTTTCGTCAGGTTAGATACTATTACAGTTTTTCTCAGTCGCTTTGGTGCATTTCTCACATCAATATTTACATTTGCACAACAGTTCATGCAGTTCTCAAAACAATTAGTACAAACTGCAAAACCTAGTTGATAACCTGCAAAAGCGTGTCACTTGCTCAAAATGGATAAGTCATTCCTCAAAAGCAAGTATTTATGTCAATGAAAGTGTCAGTGTCATCAAGATGAAAAGTCCTGACACCATTGTTTATGAACAAGATAGGCAAATGGCTTTGTCATGTTTTCATTATGACAGTTTACTCTGTCAATGTTTTCCAATGCAAAAAAGTCAGATCTTGGTGACACTACCTGAAAATGCTCAAGACAGCACTATATACTATTTGCACAGCCATTTGAAAAATACAGTAAAGTTACACATTACTGTATTTAGTGAGGTAACTGAGTACAAGACACTGAATATGTATGTTTCACATTTTTACTGCATATGCTCTTTGCAATTCTAATTTGTTCACAGCATTGTGCAAAAGAAAAAATACACCCTTATTTGCAACAAACATAAACTCCCTTTGGGTAGAGCTGTGCACAACTGTAAACAATATTGCAGTACATATGGCAAATCTTTACTGTAACACTACTGTACACTACAATACACTAAATGTGTGATGCAGTAAAGCTGTACGTCTAAATGTAAAACGTACAGTGACAAGTTCTTGTCCCAAGGCAAACTTCATGTATGACACGATGACAGTAGTGAAGTGCAGATTGTTTAGTGCTGAATTACTGTCCATTTATACACACCTGTTCTCCCGACGAAATGTTTGAATAATTGAATTTACAGTGGTTCTCCCAACATTTGGCTGCACCCTTCGACCAGCCTCAGCCATTGTGAGGCCATGATTGACAACATGATCCACAATTGTAGCCCTGATTTCATCAGGGATCTGCCTATTGGCCTCTTCTTCCTCTTCCCCTGTTTTGTCCCCTTCCCCTTCTTCCCCGCACCCTTACCCCTCTTCCACGAGGCTGACCTTCCATTTCTGTGTCACAGTATTGTAGAAATGGTACACACTATGTCCTGCTTGGTTCGTAAATGCTTGTAAAGTGGGAGTTTATGGGATTCACCTCTGACAGTGATTGTAGAGAAGTGGTTTATCATTGGTTGCAACTAATGCTTCACACACCCCTTCTTATCAGTGAAAGTTGAGATTCACTTGAGAGAAATTGTTCAATTTAGGAGACATTTTCAGGAAAAAAAAAGATTTTAAAAAAATGTGTAAAATTTGTGTGACAGATTTTGACAACTAGTTCAACATTTTTGTATGTAATGACTCAAGCAATGAAATGAGGACTATTAGATTTATATGGAATGACTATTCAGCATTCACAAGTATAGTTAGTTTTGACTGACATGACATAAGCAAATGATAATGTTGTAAATAGCAGAGAGTTGTATGAAAGCAATTGATGCATGTCCAAAAGCATTTGCAATTTGTTCGAAGGAATGAGAAACTGCTACTATGATGTGCACAAATGATTAATGTTGTGGAGGTTGAACTAACTGTTGTGCAAATGTAAAGAGTGATGTGAGAAATGCACCAAAGCGACTGAGAAAAACTGTAATCACTCAAGCCCCTTTATCTGAACCGCTCTGCTTAACTGTCGGTCTCGCGCATCCGTCATGTTTGTAGTTTTTAACACTTTTATTCGTATTTGTAGTTCTAATCGAACCCTCGTCCACAGCGCAATGTGTTATGGGCAATATTAGCCGTTAGAGTGTGCACAGATCTGCACTTCGAATTCTAACTAGAAAAAAAGTAGACCGGGTATCTTTGGAATACTCATTTCAACATACTACGATTTGGGACATACTAATTATTATTTTGAATACTATTTAGGATGGATAGTATGCGAATTGAGATGCAGCATTACATTATGGCTGCATCCGAAAACCTAGGTAGCATTCTTGCTGTCTTGTGAATGACTTGTACGGCAGCGTTTATGCATGAAGGCACCTCACGAAACTGATTTTGGACAGACTTCTGAGGCAGCGTAACAGTTTAATGATCTACAGCGATATAGCACGAGCTTTGATGAGAACTAAACAAATATTTAATTATTACAGTAGTAATTCTCGATAGAAATGATATCAAATTTGAAATATGTTGGTCAAAATCGTACATTTATACACAAACTGAGCAGTAAACGCAACTTTCGGACACCATCTTTGTTTCTAGCTCAACTGTCACAGAATGGAAAGCACAGTATTTTGGGATATCAAAGGCAGCTAAGGATACATCCATGCTTCTTTCAGAAATCGATTTGAGGAAGGTATCTCATGAGACAGGAAGTGAAGCTGAAATGTGCCCTCAGAAGGCAGCATTTTCCAGTTTTCGGACGCAGCCTATGTGTTTGCTCTGTCCATGCATTAAATGTGCGTCCTTGAATAAGCGGGGTTTTACGTCCACTGCTCAGGTAATGTCAATGGTATGACCCATTTCCGTAAAATTCCAGTATTTTATCTTACATAAAATAAAGGTGACATTTCCATGCAATGAAAGCGTTTTATTTCAAAAGTAGTGACCACACAACTTGGCAGCTTTATCATTGGCTTAAGCGGTTTGACTCAGGACTATTGCTGTCTCAGTAGAGACTGTCATCTGCTCATGTGAATAGCAGAGGCCGTCCTGAGGAGAGCTCAAACGTGGGCTGCTCAAAAATGTGTCGATGAGAGCTACTGACGGAGCACGAGCGCAATCCAGTGAAAGTCAAGTCACCTTTATTTATATAGTGCTTTTTACAATGCAAATTGTATCAAAGCAGCTTTACATTGATAACTGGTACATCATTTTTGCTGCACAGCAGCTCTTCAAGAAAAGTGTCAATGCAGGCAGATCAAAGCACTGTTGAATAAATGTCAAGATTACTGTTGAATATCAAATGTCAAGTCAAATGTCAAGTGTCCCCAACTAAGCAAGCCAAAGGCGACAGCGGCAAGGAACCCAAACTCCAACAGGTGACGTCAGGTGGCAAACAAGTGGCAAAAAGGTGTTAAAATGGAGAAAACAGTAGCGAACAGTGCTTTGTTACGAATCAGGTTCCTATCATAAATCTGATAGGATCGCAACATTCAAAGTATTTATTTCAGTTCCATCCAGTTGAGGATCGTATTCATCACGCTGGTATGGACGGTTTGTTGAGGAACTGTGGCCCTGGCTGTCGTGTCGATGGGGCCTTCACAGTGGATGATCTAGTTGACTCGATCTCTGCTGATACTTCAGGGCTGCGTTGTGGTCGTGTCCAATTGAGGATCGTATTCATCACCCCGGCATGGTCGGTTTGTTGAGGAATTGTGGCACTGGCTGTCGTGTTGATGATGTCTTCACAATGGATGATCTAGTCAACTCGATCTCTGCTGATACTTCAGGGCTGCGTTGTGGTCGTGTCAAGGCGCAGGTCAAGGCGCAGGTCCTTGGTCTCAGCGGCCGGGCCCGGATCCGGTTGACTATGGTAAACCTCGGGATAAACAGAAAGACTAATATTAGCGTAGATGCCATTCTTTTTCTGATGTAACGAGTACATCTGGTGTTATAGGAAGTTTTCCCAGTTCCGGCTGACCTAATTTATGCAGCCTAATAATCCTTTAATGGATTTGAAAATATAAATTGATAATGTGTTATGTGTATGCCAGGTTAAAGAGATGTGTTTTTAGTCTAGATTTAAACTGACAGAGTGTGTCTGCATCCCGAACAATGCTAGGAAAGTTTGTTCCAGAGTTTGGGTGCCAAATAGGAGAAGGATCTAGCGCCTGCGGTTGATTTTGATATTCTAGGTATTATCAGCTGGCCTGAATTCTGAGATCGCAATAAACGTGAAGGACTATAATGCATTAAGAGCTCGCTCAGGTACTGGGGAGCTAAACCATTTAGTGCTTTGTAAGTAATTAGCAAGATTTTAAAATCTATACGATGTTTAACAGGAAGCCAATGCAGTGACAGAACTGGGCTAATATGGTCATACTTCCTAGTTCTGGTAAGAACTCTAGCTGCTGCATTTTGTACAAGCTGTAGTTTATTTATCAAGCGGGAGGTACAACCACCCAGTAGAGCGTTACAGTAATCTAGCCTTGAGGTCATGAAAGCATGAACTAACTGTTCTGCATTTTTCATTGAGAGCATATGTCGTAGTTTAGATATATTTTTAAGATGGAAGAATGCAGTTTTGCAGATGCTAGTAACATGGCCTTCAAATGAAAGATTGGTATCAAAGAGCACACCCAGGTTCCTAACTGACAACGAAGACTTAACAAAGCAGCCATCAAGTGTTAGACAGTATTCTAGGTTACTGCGTGAAGTAGTTTTTGGTCCAAAAATTTGAATCTCTGTTATTTCTGAATTTAGTAGTAAGAAATTACTGGTCATTCAGTCTTTTATATCAGCTATACATTCTGTCAATTTAGCGAATTGGTAAGTTTCGTCAGGGCGTGAAGAAATATAGAGCTGAGTATCATTAGCGTAACAATGAAAACTAACGCCATGCTTCCTAATGATATCTCCCAAGGGTAGCATGAGTGAAAAGCAACGGTCCTAGTACTGAGCCTTGCGGTACTCCATATTTAACTTGTGATTGATATGACATCTCATCGTTTACTACTACAAACTGATAACGGTCAGATAAGTATGATTTGAACCATGCCAATGCAATTCCACTAATGCCAACATAGGTTTCGAGTCTATTTAGAAGAATATTGTGATCAATAGTGTCAAATGCAGCACTAAGATCCAGTAACACTAATAGAGAGATACAACCATGAACTGATGATAAGAGCAAATCATTATTAACTCTAATGAGAGCAGTCTCAGTACTATGGTACGGGTCTAAATCCTGACTGGAAATCCTCACAGATACTATTTCTTTCTAAAAAGGAACATAGTTGTGATGAAACTGCCTTTTCTAGCATTTTTGATAGAAAAGTGAGATTTGAAATCGGCCTGTAATTAACTAATTCTCTAGGATCAAGTAGATCTTCAATCTAGATCAGTGGTTTTTTAATAAGAGGTTTAATAACATCCAGCTTAAAAGTTTTTGGTACGTATCCTAGTGATAAAGATGAATTAACAATATTAAGAAGAGGATCTATGACCTCCGGAACATTTCTTTCAATAGCTTAGTCGGTATAGGGTCTAACATACATGTTGTTGATTTTGATGATTTAACAAGTTTAGACAATTCTTCCTCTCCTAAAGCAGAAAATTAATTGATTTTTTCTTCAGGGACACTACAATGCACTGTCTGACACAATACTGTAGTAGACGGTTGCATGGTTATAATTTTCTCTCTAATATTATCAATTTTGCAAGTAAAGAAGTTCATAAAGTCATTACTGCTATGCTCTTTGGAAACATCAGAAGTTGAAGCTTTATTTCTTGTTAATTTAGCCACTGTATCAAATAAATGCCTAGGGTTGTGTTTATTTTCTTCTAAAAGTTTTGAAAAATAGGCAGATCTAGCAGTTTTTAAGGCCTTTCTGTACTCAATCATTTTCTCTCTCCACGAAATGCGAAATACTTCTAGTTTTGTTTTCTTCCAGCTGCGCTCTATTTTTCTAGCTGCTGTTTTTAGGGCCCGAGTGTGTTCATTGTACCATGGCGTTGGATTAATTTCCTTAATCTTTTTTAAACGCAAAAGAGCAACTGAGTCTAATGTGCTGGAAAAGACAGAGGCAATAGTTTCTGTTGCAAAATTGCGGTCTTCTAAGCTGTCTGGTATGCTAAGGTGATGAAACTGATTAGGAAGATTATTTATAAAGCAAAAGGCGGTAAAGAGTGCAGCGCATGTCTGTGAAGGAGAGCTGTGAGGGCGCGAATGACGGCCCGCAACGTCTCCATCAATTCGTGCATGTAGTTTGTGACGAGCAGGGTGGGCGAGAGCCGTGAGGGAACGGTGCGAGGCTGGTGACGCGAGTAATAATGAGCATCACCTGCGAGGCGCGCCGGCCTGGAGTCTCTCATGGAGGAGCTCCGGAGGCATAAAAGGAGGAGCGACGTCAGTGAAGGACGAGAAAGGACCAGGCCTGGACTTTATTTTATGTTTTATTATGTTTGTGTGGCCGGCAGACGTCCGCAAGGGTCTGCCGGCATTACTTTCGTTTTGTTCTTTGTTTATTTTGAATTAAACTTTTGTTGAACGTTCGCCGGTTCCAGCCTCCTTCTTCCCATATTTACGAACTACGTTACATAGTAATTTAATGTTTATGTATAAACATTATGTAATGTTTAAGTACTGAATTAATCCGATTCTTAGCATTTTACATCGATTATTGGCCGAAATTCACGATTCAAAAAACATGTTTCTGTCATGATGAATCACAGGAAGCAATAGCAAGTTATGAAGATTTATTTAGGAGAAACACTGAGACAAAAAACAGTCAATGAAGGTGCAGGCTTCCAGTGACGCAGGGACTGAGATGATCCGTTGTGGGTGAACACAAGTGACGAGAGGTGACGTGAAGATTAATTCCAAGGTCCAGACATAGAACGAACAACGAAGACAACCAGATGGATCTGAAGACGAGACGAGCAGGAACTCCGGTCAGGAACAGACGAGAACACTCAAAACACAAGACAGCAAACAACGATCTCACAATGAATGGGAGAATGAGGTGAGTATTTGAAGGGTGACAGAATGAGTATCAGGTGGGGAAGGTGATTAGTGGCAGCTGGATCCAATGATGATTGTTGTGGCCTGGACACACCCACAAACACACTCGCACACACTCAACACGCGCACAACTGTCAAAAGAAAGGACACGTGACAAGAAGGAAACAATGCATCTGAAAACCGTGACAGTACCCCTCCTCCTAGGAACGCCTCCCGGCGTTCCCCGACTCCCTTACCTGTCGATTGTAATCATCGATAAGGGTGTGATCCAGAATGTCCCTGGCAGGTACCCAACTCCTCTCCTCCGGACCGTAACCTTCCCAGTCCACCAAGTACTGAAATCCGCGTCCCCTCCGCCTAGAGTCCAGAATTCGATTAACCGAATAAGACGGTTCCCCATCTACGAGTCGCAGCGGTGGAGGAACCGGAACAGGCAGATTAATGGCCGAGTGAAAAACGGGCTTAATCTTGGACACATGGAAGACGGAATGAACCCTCCTGTACGCAGGAGGAAGTTTGAGGCGGACTGCTACCGGGCTAACAATCTTGGTAACAGTGAACGGACCAATAAATTTAGGAGCAAGCTTGTTAGAGACGGAGCGGAGAGGAATATCCTTAGTAGAAAGCCACACTTTTTGACCAACGACGTACACGGGAGGCCTTGACCGGTGGCGATCGGCCTTGGCCTTGGTGCGCTCCCTTACCCGGAGGAGAGTCTCACGGGCTCTCGTCCAGGTATGGTGACACCTCTGGACAAATGCGTGTGCGGAGGGGGCCGCGACTTCGGATTCCAGACTGGGAAAGATTGGTGGCTGGTAACCTACGCTACACTCAAACGGAGAAAGGCCCGTGGACGACACCGGTAACGTATTGTGGGCGTACTCCACCATTGAGAGCTGCTGACTCCACGAGGAAGGATTCTTAGAGACCAAACATCGTAAAGTTCGCTCCAAATCTTGATTTGCTCTCTCAGTCTGACCATTGCTCTGGGGATGGAACCCAGAGGACAAACTAACAGTCGCCCCCAGCAATCTACAAAACTCCTGCCAAAATTTGGATACAAATTGGGGACCCCCGTCAGAGACCACATCTACCGGGAGGCCATGAAGCCGAAAGACGCGGTCAATGATGGTAGCCACTGTCTCCTTGGCTGATGGTAATTTGGGCAAGGGGATGAAATGAGCTGCCTTCGAGAACCGGTCCACTACGGTCAAAACAACCGTATACCCTTGGGAGGGTGGGAGAGCAGTGATAAATGCGAAATGTGGGACCAGGGTCTCGAAGGAACTGACAGCGGTTGGAGCAACCCATCTGGAGCACGATTGGAAGTCTTACCCACAGCGCAGACTGAGCAAGCCAACACAAAATCACGAACGTCACGAGCCATACGGGGCCACCAGAATCGTTGCTTGACTAAAAATTTAGTTCGACAGACTCCTGGATGACACGCTACATTGGAACAATGACCCCACTGGATAACTCTGGACCGTAGATCCTCCGGCACAAATAAGCGGTTAGGTGGACACTCGGGCGGAGGCGTTACCCCTTCTAGAGCCGCTTTGACTCTCGCTTCGACCTCCCATGTCAGAGTGGAGACCACTAATGTCTCAGGTAAAATACACTCGGGAGTAGACGGGCGTTCGGAACGATCAAAAATACGTGACAAAGAATCGGGTTTGATGTTTTTGGAACCCGGGCGGTACGAGATAAAATAAAATAAAATAAAATCAAAACGTCTGAAAAAAAGTGCCCACCGAGCCTGCCTGGAGTTCAATCTTTTGGCTGTTCTAATATATTCCAGGTTCTTGTGATCAGTCCAGACTATAAAGGGTACCCCAGAACCCTCTAACCAGTGACGCCACTCTTCCAAGGCCAACTTGACTGCCAGCAACTCCCTGTTACCAATGTCGTAATTACGTTCGGCTGGAGACAAACGATGAGACAAAAACGCGCAGGGATGCATCTTATCGTCTGAAGAAGAGCGCTGGGACAACACTGCACCTACCCCCACCTCTGACGCGTCGACCTCCACCACAAACTGCCGTGATGGATCAGGGGCAACAAGAATGGGGGCCGAAACAAAGCGAGCCTTCAGTTTGTCAAACGCAGCCTCAGCTGCGTCTGACCACCTGAACGTAGTCTTGGGGGAGGTCAAGGCAGTCAGAGGTGAGGCTAGTTGGCTGAAGTTGCGGATAAACCGACGGTAAAAATTGGCGAACCCCAGAAACCGCTGTAGGGCCTTACGGGAATCTGGACTTGGCCAATCTACCACAGCCTTTACTTTCTCAGGATCCATGCGCACTCCCTCAGTCGACACGATGTACCCTAGAAAAGGAACAGACTGTGCATGAAAAACGCATTTCTCCACCTTGACAAAAAGCCCATTCACTAGCAACCTCTGAAGTACTCGTCGAACGTGCTGAACATGCTCCTGGAGAGACGAGGAAAAAATCAATATGTCGTCCAGGTAGACATATATGAACTGATCGACCATGTCTCTCAGCACGTCATTGACGAGTGCCTGGAAGACTGCTGGGGAGTTGGAAAGCCCGAACGGCATAACCAAGTATTCAAAGTGCCCCCTAGGGGTATTAAAAGCAGTCTTCCATTCATCGCCCTCCCTGATGCGGACCAAATGATAAGCATTTCTTAAATCCAATTTTGTGAAAACGGAGGCTCCCTGCAACCTCTCGAAGGCCGAAGACATTAACGGCAAAGGATAAGTATTCTTTACCGTAATGTTATTCAACCCCCAGTAATCAATACAAGGTCGCAGAGATCCATCCTTTTTCTCCACAAAAAAGAATCCCGCCCCCGCTGGAGAAGAGGAATGGCGAATAAACCCGGTTGCTAGTGAATCAGAAATATATTTCTCCATAGCCTCTCTTTCAGGAACTGAAAGTGAATATAATTTGCCTTTAGGCGGAGATTTACCTGGTAATAAATCTATAGCACAGTCATAGGGACGATGTGGAGGGAGAGAAGCAGCCCTGGACTTACTGAACACCTCCTTCAGGTCGTGGTACTCAACAGGCACGTTAGACAGATCCACTGCTTCCTCCTGCAACACAGAACCAGAGACAGACGAACAGGCAGAAACGAGACAAGACTTATGACAACTTTCACTCCAGGCCACGATGGAGTTATGGATCCAGTCAACCCGGGGATTGTGTTTCGTGAGCCAGGGGTGACCAAGGACAACCGGTGAGTGGGGGGAGTCAAAAACAAAAAATGAGGTGAGTTCTGAATGGTTGCCGGCGATGGTCATGGTGATGTCATCTGTGATGTGCGAAATGGTGGGTAGGCGTTGTCCATTGAGTGCGTGAACTGTAATCCTGTCGGTGAGGGGTTTGAGTGGGATGTGAGGCTTGTTTGCAAGAGCTCTGTCCAGAAAATTACCCTCTGCCCCCGAATCCAGAAGTGCACTGCAGTCGTGAAAATGATTGGACCATCCCAGTCTCACCGGGAGGAGGGTGGATGTGGTTGAGGGCTTTCCGGTGAAGATCCCACCCGACAGTAGCCTCAAACTTACTGCCGGGCTTGCCCCTTTTAACGGGCAGTTGTAGGCGAAATGACCGGCTCCACCACAGTACAAACACAGTCCTTGGGACCTCCGCCTCTGCCGCTCCTCCCGGGAAAGCCGAGCTCGACCCACCTGCATGGGCTCATGATCTTGAATGGGGCTGACCGTGTCCGCGCTGCTGGAGCGAATCCCCTCCGCACTCCTCTGGGCTGGAATCCTTCGCTCGACCCTGGTCAGCCGAGCGTCCACCCTGAGCGCCAGGTCAATGAGTTCATTAAACGTATTCGGAAGGTCCAGTGTGTAGATCTCTCGCTGAACACGGTCAGCCAGCCCATGCAGGAACATGTCCCACTGCGCCTCCTCGTTCCAGTGGCACTCAGCCGCTAGTGTACGAAATTCGATGGAATAGTCAGACACCGACCTCTCTCCTTGACGAAGTTCCGCCAACTGTCTGGCGGCTTCTCTCCCAGCGACCGACCGGTCGAATACCCTCTTCATCTCTGCGGCGAGTGACTGGAACGAGGCGCAGCATGGGTCTTGATTCTCCCACACCGCCGTCCCCCAAAGAGAAGCCTTCCCCGAAAGGAGAGTGAGCACAAAAGCCACCTTACTCTGTTCCGTAATAAATGTGCGGGGCTGTAGAGCAAAATGCATAGAACAACGTGTCAAAAATGCTCTACAGAAATTAGGTTCACCAGAGTAGGCTTCTGGCACCGGAAGACGAGGTTCGGGACTGGCGACGTTCTCAGGTGTGGGTGGGAGGACGGCCGGTGTGGGCGGCGCAGCGGGACCACGGAGAAGCTGGAGCTGTTGGGTAAGCTTGGACACCTGCGTCACTAAAGCCTGCACAGCTCGCCCGGTCTCATTCAGATTTCTCTCCTGGGAATCCATACGACGCATGTTGCTGTTGATAAACTCCTCTAGGGTAGTTTGCTGGGCGCTTGCTGCTTCCTTAGCTTGGTCAGATCGTTCTGTCATAATGAATCACAGGAAGCAATAGCAAGTTATGAAGATTTATTTAGGAGAAACACGGAGACAGAAAACAGTCAATGAAGGTGCAGGCTTCCAGTGATGCAGGGACTGAGATGATCCGTTGTGGGTGAACACAAGTGACGAGAGGTGACGTGAAGATTAATTCCAAGGTCCAGACATAGAACGAACAACGAAGACAACCAGTTGGATCTGAAGACGAGACGAGCAGGAACTCCGGTCAGGAACAGACGAGAACACTCAAAACACAGGACACCAAACAACGATCTGACAATGAATGGGAGAATCAGGTGAGTATTTGAAGGATGACAGAATGAGTATCAGGTGGGGAAGGTGATGAGTGGCAGCTGGATCCAATGATGATTGTTGTGGCCTGGACACACCCACAAACACACTCGCACACACTCAACACGCGCACAACTGTCAAAAGAAAGGACACGTGACAAGAAGGAAACAATGCATCTGAAAACCGTGACAGTTTCAAGATGGATACATATGTAAGTATCATCAATTAGTTTCATACTCGCAGTAAAACAAACAATAGACCATATTGCTGCTGTATAGACGAAACTGCATAAAGATCGAGCTTATGCTTGGACTCCACCAGATTATAAACAAACATTTAGCATTGCTAATAAACATTGCTCTTGAAAATGAATGTGTCATTGAGTAATACCACTAAATATGGTGGACGCCGATAAAGCGCAATGTTTTTATCACTTTAACTGTTTTCATATCCATGCTAAACAGGGTATAAAATAGCGGTAACAAAAATAGACTGCTGCTGTATAAACCATGCAGTCAAACAGCTGCTTGCTTCAGTGATAAACTCATGCATCTGTTGACATGATGCTAGTTTAAAACTTGTAAAGATAGCTCAATTAAGTTATATAGTTGATAACTGGACCACACAAAGATGTTGATTCAGATGCCATCTGAAAGCGTGCTGCAGACTGCTAACAGCAAACAATGCCAAATATTTGAATGTTTGAGCAGCAAGCTGTACATAGCTGTGCTATGTAGATAATGATGAGACATTTACGGCCCTTGGGCTGATTTTCACGTAATAGCTCAGAGGCGGGCTTTTTTTTTTATCAAAATACAGTAAAACTTTATTGTGAAATATTACAGGTTTCTCAAGTTTCTGACACTTGACAACACACACAATCTATGCGTTTTGTGTAATTGAGGAGGGCGAGGATAGTTTTTGTACTGAGCCCTCTCATCCTGTCTGCCCCGCATACGGAGAGCTATTAGATGTTATGACCCGCACCACAACCAGATTTGATCTGGTATGGGGGGCGTGAGAAACAGAAAGTTGTTTGTGTGAGACTCAATGAGTGGTTCCTGTCAGTCCATAATCGTCCTTCCCCCATGAGCCTTCAGTTTCCTTCCCGAACTCCACACAGAGGTGCAAAAGTCGTGGAAGAAACCATATTTAGCCATTTAGAACATTTATCCATTTCAACATTCGAATTATGCGAATTATGGAGGGGTTGTGTGAGCGAGGATGTGAGGATGCCTCCTGTTGAAGAGACACTTGCGAGCTATCTCTCGCAGGTGAATCATTCTCTCTGAAGTCTCTGGCCATTCCATCTAAGCTGCTACAAACCATTTCATGCTTAAATGACAGGGCGTATCCGGCAGCGGTTCAGGCTGGTGGTGTTTTGTACACTATGGCTGTGTTGGCCTACCAGGCGGATCTGCTGAAAGATCTAGATCAGCAGAAGGGGTTGTCTCCTGAAGTGGTCGCTGATCTGCGCCGCACCACAGACTTAGCCCTCTGAGCTACCAAACAAACAGCCACTGCTATTGGTCATTCAATGGAGAGGCACCTGTGGCTGAACCTGGTGGACATCAGGGAGGAGGAGAAAAATTTTCTCCTTGATGCTTGGTCTCGCTCTCTGAGCTTTACAACACATCTGTAGAGATGGTGGTCGAGAGGTTTTAGAGAGGCAAGGGTGCAGTCAGCGGCATTCAAGAAGACATGGAGTGCTCAGGTAGAAAACATCTGTTGTAGGGTTCAACAACGACTATATTTTTTACGTAGATTAAGGGCCTTTGGCGTTAATCAGAAAGTGTTGCTTCTTTTTTATCATGCTGTAATTGAGAGCCTTTTGCGGTATGGCATTTCAGCCTGGTTTGGTAACCTTAGTGTACAGCTGAAAGCCCAGATCACACGGCTAACACAGACAGCCATGAAAATTATGGGAGTTAGACAGCATCCTACACTTCAGGCTGTCTATAATGAAATTATTATTAGACAAGCCCAGAAATAATCTCAGATCCAAGTCATGTCCTCCACCCTGAGTACCAGCTTCTTCCCTCGGGAAGACGTTTTAGAGTCCCTCAGTGCAGGCTTAACCGTTTTAAGAACTCCTTTGTCCCCTTGTCTATTAAAGCTTTAAATGACAAGTCAGTGAGAGGTCTGCCTCTGTAGTGCCCCTTTGTCAAGATGTTCATGTATATTTTATGAATTTTTACTGATTAGAGGTGTGTCGTAAGATGAGCAGTGTGCAAATGGTTGGTCGATGATAATTGTGAGTTAATCACAGATATTGTGTGTATATGTATGTATTGTAATGTTTGTATGTATGTATTAAGTTATTTATTTAAGCAGTCACTGGTTTGGGCATGTGTCCAAGACAAATTTCCTTTGGGATAATAAAGTTTACCTAATCTAAAACCCCATGTCCCATGTCGATCCAAATCTCACGCCAATGCCTCTGGAGGCTTGGCCAGAGAAAGAGCGTGGCCACTCATGTTCCTTCTCAGAGGAGGTGTGATGCCAGGAGGAAAAGACAAGACTTGAGGGAGGCTATTAATAGGAAGCGGTTCTGTAAGGAAGATCAAATCGCTGAGGAGAGATAATATTGTTTAACATTGAATTCCTCCTTGTTATTTTGCACTCTTTCTTTAGATGAGAGATAGGAGTCTTGTTGGATCCTGGAGAAACACAAGCAGGGAGGGAGCGCTCTTCCCCAATTGTTCTAGGATAGTTAAGCAGAGCTGGTGCTCCCTGTTATTTATCCCAACTATTTTTGCAACCTTTCATTTGAAAGTTAGGGTTGCATTCTTCCCCTGGAAGTAGTGGTAATATCTCCCTTTGGTGAATACTTCCTAAGGGCTGTGTCATGCAAAAGAAGCTTAAAAATAACGTGTGTGTCAGGCCTAATTTTAGGATTCCTAAATTTTTACTCTAAAAGTATTTCACAAAGCATTTTTAGAACTAAAACTAGCTCCTAAATCTGTGAAGTCAAGAGGACTCCTAAGACAAAATCTCAAACAATCCTAATGGCCGTTGCTGCCAAGTCTGCATAGAGGCATTGGACGGTAGAGCTTTGGGTGCTGAATGTTTTCTTCATAAATGCAATTCATATTTTGATTTATGGATTTACGGTAAAATAAATATTTAATAAATAAATAAATAATGTCCGTTTACCAAAAGTGAGGAACGGGGTGGCGGATGGATGCAGAAAACTGTCGAGGAAACTATAGGTGAATTGGCTCTCGTCTGTGTATATATGCCTCCTCTCGAGCTGATTAGATAGACCGTTTGAACGTGTTTCTCCCAAACTTTGTTTATAAAACATAATTTGTCACTTGAATTCTGCAGTCTCTCGAGATGAAGACATAAGAGGCTGACAGTTAGCTGAACATATACTAGTTTAATTAGTGACACTTAGCCTACATTTTAAAACCTTTATTTGAATATGGCAACAGTTTTATTTTAAAATATTTAGTTGAATATGGCATCATTTGCATTTTGAAACCTTTATTTAAGTATGGAAGTATGCTATTAAGGAGAACTCTTAGTGGTAAGATAAAATGTTTTGTGAATATGGCCCCAGTTTAATATTTTATTGGACAATATTATATAGTAATCATGGATAAAATTGGCACATAAAAATATCATAGTATGGAAGACCCACAAGTTCACACTATCGATTATAGTCTAGTATGTAACTTTTACATTTGACCTTGTGATATTAACCCCACTGTCATGTACCGCATCTCCCACCACCATAACCTCTCTCTCTCATTCCCTCCCTCCCACTTCTCTCTTTCTCTCTCACCGTAGTGTTAAATATAGTCACTCTACTCTTGTTGCTGTAACTGACCACACTCTCAGCATCACTCAATACCGTTACGGGAAAAAGGAATTGTAGTGCTCACATTTGGTTTGGTCTGGTCCTCTCCTCTCTGTCGAGTGGAGAGGGAGTGGAAGGATGCACAAGATCATGGTAGTAGAAGACTTTGAGCTGGATTGGTGCTATGAGCAGTATGCCGATGGTAAAGCCACTGTGTGAGTTTGTGTATGTGTGTGTTTGCGTTTTATGCACTTTTAGCATCTCTTTGAGTAGCTTTCATTTTTTATTATCAGGGGCATTTGTGTTGATTTTGAGGTGTTTAGATTGCGTTTTGTGGGATACTTTTATCTGTAAATGTTTTGGATGAAGTTCGGAAGAGCTTTAAAGCTTATTACATTCTCCTTTTTACTCTCTGTTTCCTTTTTGAGTATAGCCTAAGGCCTCTGGATATGTGTGTGTGTGAGAGAGAGAGAGAGAGAGAGAAAGGACGGCATAGTTGTGTTATTGTTTGCTCTGTCTAGAATAATTTCCTTTTCTGACAGTATGTCCTCATAATACATTGTACATTGAATTTAGTATTGAATTTTTCATTAAAAATATGTTGGACAGTTTACATTTCGATCTCTTATTACTTTTTTTTTAATGCATACTTCTGTGCGTGTATGTCTCTGTGTGACTGTAAGAGTGTGATGTAACAGTAATTGTGGCTGATCTGATTCTGGCTGACTGTGGATGGGGTTGCTGGGTAACAGCACCATGGAAACAGTCGCCGGGACAATCACGCATGATTTGTCATTGATGTTATTGTAAGAGCGTGATGGTGCGAGGTCAGCAAGCCATAGCTTTTTCCTCCTCTTCTTTATCTACTTAAATTCACATTAGATGTCTGTAAGCTTACGAGTTATGTCAGGATTTTTTTTAAGGTTAAGTCAAGTTAAGATCCTCATTGTATTGAACTCATGTCTGATGTGCTCAAGTGCTTTGTTAACAGGTTTTTCTACACTCTTTCGGTCTGTTTCAGTGCTATGTGCTGAGCGAGTGAGCCAGATGACTAAGACCTACAATGACATTGATGCTGTCACAAGACTTCTGGAGGAGGTGAAAATTAAAAAAAAAAAAAAATTATGTTGACACTTAAATCAACTAATTTATTATGATGCTAGAGTTTGGGGTCAGTAAGACTTTTTAAAAAGGAAATGAATACTTTTATTTAGCAAGGATGCATTAAATTGATCAAAAGTGACACTTAAGACATTTATAAAATGACAAAAATTATATTTTAAATAAATGCTGTTCTTTTGAACTTTCAAATCATCAAAGAATCCTGAAAAAAAAAGTTTCCACAAAAACACTAAGCAGCATAACATTGATAATAATAAGAAATGTTTCTTGAGCACCAAATCATCATATTAGAATGATTTCTGAATGATCATGTGGCACTAAAGCCTGGAGTAATGGCTGCTGAATCCATAACACGAAAAAAAATCATTTTAAAATATATTCACTATAAAACATGTTCAATAATAGAAAACAGTTATTTTAAATTGTAATAATAATGAACAGTATTACTGTTTTAATGTTTTACTTTATATTTGATCAAATAAATCCTGCCTTTCAAAAGCACTTTTAACAAAACAAGTCTTACCAACTCCGAACTTTTGAATGGTAGTGTATTTGAGAATCTTTTTTTTTGTTTTTCAACTCTACAGAAAGAGCGAGATCTGGAGCTCGCTGCCCGCATCGGTCAGTCCCTCCTGAAGAAGAACCGCGTACTGTCGGAGCAAAACGAATACCTGGAGGAACAAGTGGGCACCATCAGGGAAGAGGTACATAAAGATTCATTACAATGTGTCTCTGGTTCTAAAAATTAGTTGCCCCTTGCTGAAGTGCTGCAGCTTCTTGTTCAGTGTATTTGCCTCTAGATTTCAGAAGCTTTCTTGTTGTTTCAGCTCAGTAACAGTCTGTTAAACTATTAGGCTAATTGTCATTACTCATATTATTACTATGTTCAAGTAATGATGAAGTTATGAGCAATGAGTAATTTTTTTGTCATTTAATTTAATTTTGTTGATTTGATTGTACCGCAGGTGGCTCAACTGCACCATGAGTTAAATCTAAAAGACGAGCTCCTGCAGTTCTACACTAATGCAGTGGAGGAGACTGAAGAGGGGTCTGGATCGCCCACGTTAGTCCACTGTTTTATAACACTGTTCTCATTTATCTCTTGCTCAAGGCCAGTGGAGCCAGTTCTTTTGGTTTCAGTTAGGATATTTTTAGCTCAGGTGTTTTTATTCAGGGCTTTTCAGCTGTAGTTAAATATATAATGTGCAACTGAACAATCATTTTGTTATAACACAGTTATTTCTGCTGAATGAGACAACCCAAAGTTCTTCAATAAAACTAAAGGAAGCAGAATTGTAATATTTCAATGTGATTTCATATTTATATTTCTTTTGTTTTGGGTTCAGGGGTCAACAGGGAAGGGCAGGAGTTTCTGCTTGTAGCGGTTCATCTTTGGATATTCTGCAGCAAAAACTTCGAGAGCTTGAGGAGGAAAATCTTTCTCTCAGATCAGAGGTACAAGCATGTAATATACAGTATGCATGTACATACATACAGTACAGTCCAAAAGTTTGGAACCACTAAGATTTTTAATGTTTTTAAAAGAAGTTTCATCTGCTCACCAAGGCTACATTTATTTAATTAAAAATACAGTAAAAACAGTAATATTGTGAAATATTATTACAATTTAAAATAACTCTTTTCTATTTGAATATATTTCACAAAGTAATTTATTCCTGTGATGGCAAAGCTGAATTTTCTGAATCTCCAGTCTTCAGTGTCACATGATCCTTCAGAAATCATTCTGTTGATCTGCTGCTCAAGAAACATTCAATGTGTACAATTGTACAAAATATTTGTGTACAATATTTTTTTTCAGGATTATTTGATGAATAGAAACTTCAAAAGAACAGTGTTTATCTGAAATCTAATCTTTTGTAACATTATAAATGTCTTTACTGCCACTTTTGATTGATTTAATGCATCCTTGCTGAATAAAAGTATTCATTTATTTAATTTCTTTTCAAAAAAATAAAAATAAAAATTCTTACTGACCCCAAACTTTTGAACGGTAGTGTATAATGCTACAGAAGCTTTGTATTTCAGATAAATGCTGTTCTTTTGAACTTTCTATTCATCAAGGAATCCTGAAAAAAAAGTACACAACTGTTTTCAACATTGAAAATAATCATAAATGTTTCTTGAGCAGCAAATCAGCATATTAGAATGATTTCTGAAGGATCATGTGACACTGAAGACTGGAGTAACGATGCAGAAAATTCAGCTTTGCACCACAGGAATAAATTACTTTGTCAAATATATTTAAATAGTACACAGTTATTTTAAATTGTAATAATATTTCACAATATTACTGTTTTTACTGTATTTTTAATTAAATAAATGTAGCCTTGGTGAGCAGACGAAAACATTTAAAAACATTAAAAATCTTAGTGGTTCCAAACTTTTGGACTGTACTGTACATACATACACACACACACACACACACACAGGTTTGTTTTGCTATCAAAGTGAGGACATTCCATATGCGTAATGGTTTTTATACTGTACAAACTGTACATTCTATCCCCCTACACTAACCCTACTCATAAACCTACCCATCACAGAAAACATTCTGCGTTTTTACAGTTTTTAATGAAACATTGTTTAGTATGTTTTTAAAGCTATTGTAAATATGAGGACTCATGAAATGTCCTCATATTTCATGTTTACAGTAAAAAGCAGCATAACATTGATGATAATAATAAGAAATGTTTCTTGAGCACCAAATCATCATATTAGAATGATTTTTGAATGAATCATGTTTACAGTATGTCGTAATTCCAGTGTAATACCCATGTCATTATACGAATTTGTGTCCTCATAAATCACAAAAACACGTGTGCGCGCACACACAAACACACAGACACACACACACACACAGGTTTGTTTTTGTGAATTGTGAGGGCATTCCATAGGCGTAATGGTTTTTATACTGTACAAACCGTACATCTGTGATGGCAAAGCTGAATTTTCACCATCATTACAAATCTTCAGAAATCATGATTCTAATATGTTGATTTGGTGTTAAAGAAACATTTCTTTATTGTTAAAAATAGTTGTGCTTTTTTATTATTGGGGTATACAATATATAGACATTTTGGCCTACAGCAGTGTGTGTCAATGTGTGTGAGCAATGTTCCCAATTTTTTCTTTGAATAGAAAAAAATATTGATTTCTGTTGTTTCATGCATGCTGCGATCACGCTATATTGTGAATCCTACTAAATATCTTTCACCCCTGTTAATCAGAATTGTTCCGATCTCACAGTGAACTACCAGCAAATGATCAATAATTGTTTCACTTATAGGGTGATATTTCATGTTTCTGGGGTTTAATGATTCCACCATAAAAAGACTGCAAATCACTTTTCTTTTGGTAAATCTTTGACAAGATTTGATGTATTTAGAATATATTTGCTTAAAGGTTCTTAGAAATTACACAGAACAGTATGAAACAGTTTATGCTTTTACATAATTTTTACACTTGATATTTAAGTAGTACTTGCCTCTCTTTCTTGTCCTTAGGCGAGTCATCTGAAGTCTGAGACAGAGTCATATGAGGAGAAAGAACAGCAGCTGGTGAATGACTGCGTCAGAGAGCTAAGTGAGTGAAACTCTGGCTTAAGTGGAGGTTTAGAGCTCTGTATTTTAACAAAACAAAAATAAGTCCAACCTTTCACCTCATACAGGACAGTCCAGCATCCAGATCTCAAGTATAGCTGAAGAGCTGGCCAAAAAGACAGAAGATGCCTCTCGCCAACAGGAGGAAATCACACACTTACTCTCTCAGATAGTGGACCTGCAGAAAAAAGCCAAAACTGTATGAGTCGTTTGCGTCTTTCATTTTATTGGAGAATGAATTACAAAATATATGAGATAAATATGTGCTGAGATTTACATGTGTATGTGTGTTTGTGTGTGTTTTTGACAGTTTGCCATTGAGAATGAAGAACTTTCTCAGCACCTTTTGGCAGCTAAAGATGCTCAGAGACAGCTCACAACCGAGGTACTTTACTTCAGACATATTAAATCTGTATTCCATGTATTTAATCTTACAAAATCATATCTTCGTGATACATTCACATTTTCATTTTGTGAATGTTATTGACTATTGTTGGTTACTCACACAGTTGCAGGAGCTGGAGGATAAATACTCTGAGTGCATTGAAATGCTCCATGAGGCGCAAGAGGAGCTCAAGAACCTACGGAACCGCAGTGTGTCTGCAGGAACTCCTCGACGCTATCACCCTTTGGGACTTTTTCCCATGGTACACAAACACGCAGTTATATAACTCATGCAGGGCCAGTGCACTTGGAGATCAAAAACACATGTATCTTCTTGTTTAATGTCTGCTGGTTTAGATTTGCTGGTGATAATGACAAAAGCTGGATAAGACGTAGTCTTTATGATACAACAAGTTAGCTAGCAGTCAGTTTACAATGTTAAAAATTTGGTGTCATTCAGTTGATTTTAAAAATGACAGTAAAGACTTTTACATTGTTACAAAAATTCCATTTGAAACTTGAACTTTCTATTTATTAGAGAATCCTAAAAAACTTATCACATTTTACTTATCAAGAAAGTTAATAAAGATAGTAAATTATGTAAATGAAAACTATTGAAAAAAATTATAAATATAAAAAATTACATATATATATATATATATATATATATATATATATATATATATATATATATATATATATATATATATATATATATATATATATATATATATATATATATATATATTACTAACTAAGTAATTATTCTCAATTTCTAACTAGTTTGGTAATGACATTTATAAAAGCTACTCATATCATAATGAAATCAACTAATTTATTTTGTTCTGTTAGAGATGTGTTCCTCTGTCAATTCTCATTTCCATCACAATCAAAGAAACCTCTTTGGAAAACATGTGAAAAATTGCTCTGTAAAATGCTAAAATGTAATGAGAGCAGGGTGGGAAACAGCAGGTTTTTTTTGTTTGTTTTGTTTTTTTTTTTTTTGTTTTATAAATTATAAATTATACACAGATACAAAATGAATTGAAAATCTAATAGTACAAAATAGAATTTTCCCTGACTGTAAGATATTTTATTCATTGAAAGGAACTTTTTTATGAATTTAAAAAGTCTGAGAGGAGAACAAGCCCCCAAACAGAAAAAAAATATGATATTGGTTTATATAAATAATTATTGTTATAATATTATTATAATGTTGTTTATTATAAATAATTGTTTTTCTTTTACTTGGTGTGTATTTAACCATATTTTGGGGATAAAATTCTACCCAAAAGTGAGCTAAATCTGACAAAACGTTCTTTTGGGGATGTTCTCATTTGTAAAAACGGTATAAAAATAAAGTAAATAAAGTTCTTCGATAACTGTAAAAATTGCGGAAAGTTTTTAGTTAGGGTTAAGATTTATAATTAACTGTAAATAAAAACAATACAACTGGAATATGGTATGTCCCCATTTAGATAAGTGATGTAAATGTATGTGTTTTAGGACTCCCTGGCTGCTGAAATTGAGGGAACTATGAGGAAAGAATTGAGTCTTGAGAATCCTGACAATGAAGAACAGAGGTTTGAACATTTTTGTTCCTTCCCATGACAGAGCACATTTTCTTTAATTGTCATAATCTGAATTTATTTTAGTTCAATTACTCTTTTACTCTCAATTAATCTTTGCATTCAGTAACAAAATATGCTTTTGTCTCAAGGGTCCGTCATAAGCGTGTGTTTGAGACTGTGAAGAACATCAACCAGTCTGTCAGGCAGCGTTCCTCTGCTAATTCTGCTACTAACATCCCTGGGTCCAATCAGACACTGTCCTCTCTTAGCTCCACCCTATCTGACAGCAATAGCAACAATGCAGTGCCTGATAACCGTACACAGAGCATGCTCCACGAGACCGGCTCCTCAGATGCTGCGTGAGTCTATTATGAGTGTTTGTTTACTGAGCCTGTAAGCCAATAACTTTAAATTGATCTTTAGAACATAATGCAGTCACTGCTTTGCTGGGGAAACAATATGTTAAAATATTCATGGATCTGAAAGGCCACTGGTTCTGGCCCACTTGAATGAGTTCATTGGTCATTCGCACATTAAAATAACACATTTAAAATGTAATGATGAACGGGGATGTGCAAATGGGCTGATATTCCTGATGGGAAATCAAACATTAAACAATAAAATAATTTAAATTTTGCACTATGCAATAAACATTAAACTTTAAATGGTTAGTTCACCCAGTCAGTTAGTCTTTAATTACTCACCATCATGTCGTTCCACCTTCATTTTCGGAACATGAATTAAGATATTTTGATGAAATCCGAGAGTTTTTTTTTAATCCTGCATTGAAAGCAACAATTACCACATTCAATGTCCAGAAAAGTAATAAAAACACCTTAAATGTCAATGTGACTACAGTGGTTCAACCTTAATGTTATGAATTGACAAGAATACTTTTTGTGCGCAAAATCAAAACAAAAATAATGACTTTATTTAACAAATTCGTCACGTGAGCAGCACAAGACGTGTGATGCTGATGCAGGAGCCGGCCAATAATGGGCCGGTATTCGGACGTAAAAAAAGCAGCACTGCACCAACTGCATAACAGACTTACAGGGAAGTTGAATAAAGTCATTATTTTTGTTTTGTTTTTGCGCACAAAAAGTATTCTTATAGTTTCATAACATTAAGGTTGAACCACTGTAGTCACGTTGACTATTTTAACGATGTTTTTACTACTTTTCTGGAGATTGAATGTGGTAATTTCGTTGCTTTCAATGGAGGATAAAAAAACCTCTCAGATTGTAACAAAATAATTTGTGTTCCGAAGATGAACGAAGGCCTTACGGGTGTGGAATGACATGAGAGTGAGTAATTAATGATTTTTCAGTTAATGATTAATCATTTTTGG
This sequence comes from Chanodichthys erythropterus, assembly GCF_024489055.1. Lineage (NCBI taxonomy): Eukaryota > Metazoa > Chordata > Actinopteri > Cypriniformes > Xenocyprididae > Chanodichthys > Chanodichthys erythropterus. The sequence continues at coordinate 798,602 of NC_090235.1, read as the reverse complement.
ATGAACTATCCCTTTAAGTTGAAAGTTAAAGATATCAAATACTGTGACTAAGTTCAGCATCCTTTTAACTAAAACAAACAAATGCCACTGTTTCCTGAGGATGACCCTTGTTTTCAGTCATACGAATTTCCTTTTTTTGACTGCAGTGTGGATGCTTCTGAGAAACGATCTGGCTCCGAGGAGCTCAAGCTTGCTCTGCGGAGACTGTCTCTACGACGGCAGAACTGTCTGAGCGAGCGTCTCTTTTTTGAGGGGGAGCGAGAGAGGCGTAATCGGGAGCCGGCGGACAGTGGAGATTATTCTAACAGACTTGTGCACAGTGAAAGCATCATGTCCCTGGGTGCTTGGGCCAGCCGCCCTTATCTTCCTGACAAGCTCCAGATTGTCAAACCTCTGGAAGGTGACCGAAATACCCAAAATGTCTATCCTAAGACATTCCTGCATTACCGTTCCAGGCCACGCCCACCCACTATGATGCTTTTCAATTCACTATGGGGGCTAATGCACCCTCGCAAACACTCGTACTTTAGAGAGTCCCGCTCCTGGGTACATTTACACTAGCGATCAAATTATGACAAAGTTTTGAAAATGGATAAATGTAAAGAAAAGAAAAAAAGAACAATTCTGTCATCTAGCCCTTTTACAAAAAAAAAGCTAATTTTGAAAGAAACACCCTCCACTTTATCACTTGGCTGATGCAATTTACTTTGCATATGCTGTTACTGTTAAGCATATTCATGTATTAGGCAATCAAACAGGAAGGACTTTATTTGTGTTTTATCTATGTTAAACCATGTATGTGAGATGTGAAAGAGTCCCATCAGTCATTTCTATATTCTAGTGTCTAATATAGTGTAGTACATGAAGTACATGAAGTAGGGATTTAAATTTTGATTTGTCAAGTTTGTAGTAAAAAGGGAATTTCTGTTTTCCATATTTTATTACTGCCACCTAATGGACAGTAAGTGAACAGTAGACTTTTGTTTGTGTTGTTCTTCATCCATTTTTATTCTGTTTCTGTATTTCCTGTACTTTGTATTTTTTTTCCATCTCTTATTTTGTTTTAATTCTGTGTTCTGCACTTTCATTTAGTATATCTTCAATAAAAACATCATATTCTCATTCTTTCTTTCCTTCATTTTTTTGTTTTTCATTATCACTTCATTGTTGCATTGCAGCGTTGTTAATATGTGTTTGTTTTCACACTGAGTTGATGTAGCCACTGTGTAAATTAGGTTATGAAATCACACAGTTCTCCTCCTCAATATCCTTTGTGTCTTTTTCTTAGGCTCAGCTACCCTTCAGCACTGGCAGCAGTTAGCTCAGCCTAATCTGGGTGGTATCCTGGATGCTCGACCTGGTGTGGTCCCGAAAGGCTACCGTCCATTGGAGCTGGACCTGGAGGAAGTATATCACTATGCTGACTATGAGGAGGATGATCCTGGAGAGCAGTACTTCCAGAACCTTCCCACCACAACCACATCTAATCCCAGTGTCCCTTCTGCCCATAGCCTTGCCCCCTCAGCTTCCCCGTCACCATGTCTCAGCACAGGTCATGCTTCCATAGAGTTCTCAAGTAAGTCAACATATTTCTTTATGCTACAGACATCTTGCATTCAATGCAACAATACTTATGTAATACAACCTGAATTCTGGAAATGTTGGGACATTTTTAAATTTGAATAAAATTAAAACTAAAACACTTTCAAATCACATGAGCCAATATTTTAAGCCAATATTTTATTCACAATAGAACATAGATAACATTACAAATGTTTAAAGGGAGAAATTTTACACTTTTATCCATTAAATGAGCGCATTTCAAATTTGATGTCTGCTACAGGTCTAAAAAAAAGTTGGCACAGGGTCAACAAATGTCTGAAAAAGCAAGAAATTATGAAAAGTTTCAACTGGGTGAACATCTAGCAACTAATTAAGTTAATTGATATCAGGTCTGTAATATTATTAGCTATAAAAGGGATGTCTTAGAGAGGCAGAGTCTCTCAGAAGAAAAGATAGGCAGAGGCTCTCCAATCTGAATGAGTGTGTAAAAAGATTGTGGAATACTTAAAAAAAAATGTTCCTCACTGTCAAATTGCAAAGGCTTTGCAAATCGCATCATCTACAGTGCATAACATCATCAAAAGATTCAGAGAAACTGGAGAAATGTCTGTGCGTAAAGGACAAGGCTAAAGACCTTTATTGGATACCCGTGGTCTTTGGGCTCTCAGACGACACTGCATCAGTCATCGGCATGATTGTGTCAATGGCATTACTAAATGGGCCCAGGATTACTTCCAGAAACCACTGTCGGTAAACACAATCCGCCATGCCATCTGCAGGTGCCAACTAAAGCTCTACCATGCAAAAAGAAAGCCGTATGTGAACATGGTCTAGAAGCGCCATCATGTCCTGTGGGCCAAGGCTCATTTAAAATGGACTGTTTCAAAGTGGAAAAGTGTTCTATGGTCATATGAGTCCAAATTTGACATTCTTGTTGGAAATCATGGACGCCGTGTCCTCTGGGCTAAAGAGGAGGGAGACCTTCCAGAGTGTCATCAGCGTTCAGTTCAAAAGCCTGCATCCCTGATGGTATGGGGGCGCCATAAGTGCTTATGGTATGGGCAGCTTGCATGTTTTTGAAGGCACTATGAATGCTGAAAGGTATATAAAGGTTTTAGAGCAACATATGCTCCCCTTCAGATGACGTCTATTCCAGGAGGACAATGAAAAACCACATACTGCAGCTATTTGTCACAGATCCCTTGTTCCCCGGACTCCATTTCCCATGATCCTCTTGTTTTCAAACCTGCACTCACTTTCCTCGTCTTCTCCTCATCATCACGGATCACCTGCACCTGGACTCCTTCATCTGCACTCCCTTTATAATGGACTCACTCCCTTCACTCCCTGTCCGTTCTCTGTTTATGTTAAGCTTATGTGTATGTAGTTTATCTCCTTCGTTGTTATTAAACCTATTATTGTGGATCTCCGTGTACGCTTCATCTCTCCAGCATACTCAGCTGTAACAGAAGAACGGACCCAACCACTGGACAATCTACAAACCATCATGGGTATTTTTCTCCTTGCCGAAGCTCCAGCTCCTCCCGTGCCTCCTACTTCAATGTCCGCGGCAGATCGGCTCCTCGTGCTGTTACAGTTCAGATGCTCGCTGGAGAGGTATGTGGAGGAGTTTGTTGAGCTAGCTTTTTTGACGAACTGGTCGGATGCTCGTTTAAACGCCCTGTTTCTGGACGGACTGGACGAGAGCACTATCCGTTTTGACGAACCTGATAGTTTTGTTTCCTTAACCGATACTATTAATCTGATTTTGTATTTAAATGGCTCCAAATTAGTAGTTGAAGAGGTTCATAAAGATAAGTGCTCATCTCGTCCAGTCCCCCCAGAAACACGGGTGGCCTGGCCAATTCGTCTGTCTCCCTCTTCCTCCACATACCCCTCCAGTGAGCGCTTCCCCTGCACCATATCTGAGCCACACCCCTCTGTTGTGTCCGGGCGGACCAAGAGGAGGAAGAGGCAGAAGGGCAGGCTCTCTCCAGTCTCCTGCGAGCCCTCTCCAGTCTCCTGCGAGCCAGTTTCTACAGTCTTCTGCGAGTTCTCTCCAGTCTCCTGCGAGCCAGTTTCTACAGTCTCCTGCGAGTTCTCTCCACTCTCCTGCGAGCCAGTTTCTCCAGTCTCCTGCGAGCCCTCTCCGGTTCCCATAGAGATTTTAATCGTCTATGAGGGGATGGACTGGACCCCTCTCCAAGTTTCTCCAGTCCCAGCCGCCGAGCCCTCTGCTCCAGCCGCCGAGCCAGCATCTCCAGTCTCAGCCGCCGAGCCAGCATCTCCAGTCTCAGCCGCCGAGCCAGCATCTCCAGTCTCAGCCGCCGAGCTAGTAGCCCCTGCTGAATCTGTGTCCCCTTCCTGCCTCCCTCTCTTACCTCCTCCCATCTGCCTCCATACATCATCTCCACTCCTTCTTGTCAGCCCACTAGTTCACCCTCAGGCTACAACCACCACGAGGCCAGGGGTTCCTAGGTCTCCACCTCCAGCATCCTCGACCAGGACTCCACCTCGGCCCGTTTGTCCATTAACTCCGCCTTGGCTCCAACCTCCCTCATCTCCACCGTGGCCCATCAGTCCACCAGTTCCGCCAGTCTCCATCCTTCCTCCGGTTCCGCATTGGTCGTTCTTCGGCCTGCTCTCACCTCAGGACTGCACTCCTCCGGTTTCACCTCATCCCTTCGTCCCTCTGGCTCCGTTGGCTTCCTCACTCCCTCCTGCTCCTCCTCGGTCGTCCGTCGTTCTGGCTCCTCTGCGGCCTTCTGGAACCCCGCCTGCACCTCGGTCGTCTGAGCCGTCGGCATCGCCATGTCCTGCCGAACCCTCAGCACCGCCTGGGCTCGTCTTCAAGTCGGCTATGACGCCTGACCCACCATGGCATCATTAAACGAAAGACAACCACAAACTCTTCAGCCTCTGGAAACCTATATCAGGCAAGAATGGGACCAAATTCCAACACCAAAACTCCAGAAACTCATAACCTCGATGCCCAGTAATCTTCAAACTGTTTTGGAAAGAAGAGATGCTACACCATGGTAAATATACCCCCGTCCCAACTATTTTAAGACCTGTAGCAGGCATCAAAATTTAAATGAGCTCATTTTGTGCATAAAATTGCCCAGTTTAAACATTTGTTATGTTATCTATGTTCTATTGTGAATAAAATATTGTCTTTTAGTTTTCATTTTATTCAAATTTAAAAAACGTCCCAACATTTCTGGAATTCGGGTTGTAATAAAAATAAATAATACTTATGTTTCTAAGAGAACTTTTTCTTGTATGTATGAAGATATGCTACATAAAGTTGTAAATTTATAGAGTCCTTATACAAACTGTGTGGCCTAAATAAAAGAATTACATTTCATTAAAAAAAAATCAGTACCATTTGCCTACTGTCCCAAACAATTTTATATTAAGCTAATACATTTCAAATTTCTGAATTACAAATTTCTCAAATCAATATTTTAAATCTTTGTATTTGGTAAATAGTAAAAATAAAACATTTAAAATCAATTGTTTGTTAATTAAAATTAATGAATTAATATAAAATAAATTAATATTTGCTGCAATTAGACCTTATAGAAAACTGTTTGACCTAAATAAATACAATTTTTATTATAAAATATTTATTTATTGATTGAATGATCAACTGATTGATCAATCAAAATGACAAATTTCTCAAACCATTATTTCAAATCCATGTACTTGGTAAGTAGCCATGTAAAAACTTATTTATTTAGATAAAAATAAATGAAAACTTTGCTTCACTCTCAGCTTTTGTACTTTTTCCAGTGTATTACCCAGGCAAATGCATGGCTCATACAAGTTCGACCTACACCTTCACCACCTGCAAAATCCTCCATCCTTCTGATGAGCTCACAAGGGTGACCCCCAGGTAATGTCCTGTCCTCTAACTGAGAAAATAATTGACCAGCCAATCAGCACATAATGTTCTGCTTCTCTGTCCAGTTTAAACCCTGTCCCAACCTCATCCTGCGTGATGTCAAGCAGTCTCAGGTCGACGCCTGCCGCCACGCCCTGTACTCCTCGCCGAATGAGTCTGTCCCAGTCACAATCCTTCACCAACCTGCGGGACTCCACAAAAACCTTCAGCACCTCTTTGGGGCTGGTGCGCCTCCTGCAGGAGAGGGGCATTTCTGCTGCCGTGTACCAGCCTCAGAGCTGGGACAGAGGAAGTGGAGGAGTCCTCTTTTCCACCTCAGTTCTTCCTCCTCCACCACCCGACCCCCACCACCCCACAACCCCACCCAATTCCCCCACCCGCTGCACTCCTAGCCCGGGATCAGTGGTTTCTGATTCAGACACCTCCATGCCTTTCTCTTTCAAAAGCCCATCCTATGAAAACTTTTTGGCTTCCAAGCCAGCACGGTCCATTTTGAAAGAGGTAGCAGGGGTGTCCGGGGCTCAAGCTAAAGACTGTGAGAGCCAAACTGATGTCAGTATGTATAATCTCAATTTGGTTGATAAGCTGAAAAGGTTGGGGCTGGCAAGCCCTGGGGCTTCTGGGGCAACAGGGGGTGGGATTCCAAGACCAAGCCCGCTTATAGGTCCTCTTGGTGGGCTTCGAAGGGCAGGGTCCCCCTTTAGTCCACTAAACGAAGGTATGAGGAGGAATCGGAGCTATCCTGCTATGGTTGGGGCTAGTATGGCGATGAAGGGGCCTGGCCCTCAAGGGGATGAAATGCTACTGGCACCTAAACTACCTAAGCAAACAAGTCTCAAATGAGTTATGCATAATAATGAATCACACAATCAACAGTAGGACACTAACTTACTAACACAGAATTCATAACTTGTACAAACACACACTCTAACTTAAAGTAATAATTCACCAAAAAAAATGTTTTTTGATTCTCTCTTCATTTGCTCACCATCATTCCAAACCTGTAGAACTTTACTAGATAAATTATTTTAAAGAATATTTTAGCTGTTCATACACTGAAAGTAATTGGGATCAAAACTATTGGACTTCATTGACTTTTATTGTATGGACAAAAACATTTTTCAAAAAATCTTCATACATAGTCATACACATTTGGAAGAACATGAGAGTGAGATATGAGAAATGACAAAATTTTAATTTTTAGGTAAACTATCCCTTTAAAAGCTACTTTAAAAACACAAGTTAAAAGTGTTTTATTCGTGCTGATGTTCTCTCCACACTAACTCCCTGATTTGCCCTGTACAATCTAATGCGATATGTTCCTGCACCGATAGTACTGATTGTACATAACCTTTGACCTCACTTTCACTTCCCAGTGCACATCCAGGAAGGAGTAAACCAGTAAATACCAATTGAACCGGAAAATCTACAGTTACATGTATGATTTGATCACTATGAATTAGAACTAAGTTATGTTTTATGTGTAGTTTTTTGAGCTGAGGGTATTTCCAGGATATAATAAAATGTATTGATCCAGGATCAATGGTGTTCTGTCCCTGCTTTGGGCAACTATAGAGATGTGTTCTATCTGGATGCCTGCTGGTTTTGAAAGGTGGCATTTGAGGCTGATACATTAATGCTGACAGGGAGAATGTGTAGGAAAGGTTTAATCACCCACCTCTCCAACTCTCTTTTCTTCTGTCTTTCAGTTTATATCTTTTTAGAAGATAAATATTTAATAAAGAAGTGAACATTGTAGTTTTTTATTCAGTAAGTGGATGATTGAATTGAGGGTTGGCTACATGGATTGACTGATTTCAGGAAGTGCTGCTGTCATGTGGTTTTCTATGATAAAGGGAGTGCCTGTATTTTAGTCATCTGTCATGTAAGAGTATTTACTGATTGATTGGGAAATGTTTGCGTAGCTGGAGAGCACTATAAACTAGAATGAGCACTGAGCACTTGTCATTTAAATTGTTTTGTTGTTGAAATGTGCACTTTGACGTTCTAATGTGCTGTTACCACCTGTTTCATTACGTTTTTGAGATTCAGTTTCTCTCAGGTAATGGTCGTACAAGGGCAAAAGCTTAACGATTAGAGCATTGATTTTTTTTTTTTTTTTTTTTTTTTCTTTTTTTTTTTTTTCCAAATAAAAATGCGGAGAAATAAAAATGACGCTTCTGGTCGTCGCTGTCCATAACTGTCACTAGAGGGCATTGTGTCCTCATTCATTTGTCTTTTCTTTGTCCTCCCACTGATAGACAAGTGAAGTAGCCTACCAGTTATACATTTATATTTACTTGGCTGTATGTTTCTCATCATAAAAAAAAATCTAAAAGAACAAGTTTGAAATGAGTTTTGTTATACAGTACAAATATAAATTATGACTTCATATGAATCACTTAACAATTTGACTTTGAAAAAGCTTACATATTAAGATAGTTTTGATTTGTTATTCCCCTACTTTCATTTCAAGAGTTAACACAACGTTTAATAGAAGCAAAGGTAAACTAATTTTGGCGCTCTTTTTAAAATGAAGAACAAAATGAAGGAAGCGAAGAATTGTTGGAGGACTGAGGTAAGCCATATTGGTACATTTTCTGTCGTAGTGTTTGGTTGAAATAAATGAACATTCTCCGAACTTTTGTTTAGAACCTGTTATTTCATTGTTTGGATGATTTTGACTTGGTTTCATAATTTTGGTCAGAATGTTTTCATCGTCATTTCAACTGGGGTTGCATTTCTCCTATAAAATGCAGCTTTTATATATGTTTGTTTGAAGGACTACAAGACAAACGTAAAAGGAAGCAATTTGTTACCCCAGACAGGATGGCGGTTGGCGACTAACCTAATTTAAGTTCTTGCATCCTGACATTCATAGTAATGGCCATGGGAACAGGACGGGAACTATTTGCACTCTAGAAGGCCTATTTTTTATTTGCCACAAAGATCTATGAGTCAGCTAAACAAGCAACATTTAATATGGTCCTGAAGCAGGTGGGACATCATTTGAAGATGTTTCTTAGGTCAGACTCATAAATATACGAATATTTATCTCTATGACTTTCTGTTGTCTTGGAGGCAAATACATGTCTGATAAATCACTGAGATGTTTTAGAAATCTCAAAATCCTCAATTATACTGAGATATCCATCAGAGCATGTTAATCTCTGGTGACAAATAAGTAGCCATGTTTTGGTTCATCATTTGCGTCATCCAGCCAGACATGAAATAACACAAGAAATTGCTCATCTTATAAAGTGAGGGCAAAAAAATAAGCTTACACAGGTAACAAGAATGTAACAGATGGGTCCAGTTTAGCAGTGGTTGCGTTGTTAGGCTTTCTTGGGGTCATAAATCACGAATCATTTTAATTTCCATATTTTTGATATCATAGGACATTTAATAGCTTTTGTTTTTGTTCACATTTTCATTTTTAATCATGCATTTACAGGAGTAGAATATAGGCTAGATTAAAGATTAGGTATTTATTTATTAATGAAGAGAACAGATTAACAGAGGAATGCCTCACTTGTCATATTTAGCACCACACAAAGCAGATGAATGTTTGTTTTTTGCAGTGCAGAGGCCACTAAAATGCAAACTTTGCCTGATCATGCAAATATAAACGAGACAATATTACAATTAAGATTAAAATATGAACAAAACTTGTAAAAAAATTAACTGAACTAAACGCAATCACAATGGTGTAAAGTAAATGTAATTAGTTACTGTACTTAAATATATTTTTGGCTACTTTGTAGTTTTAATGAGTATCAAATTAGCAACTTTTACTCTCTACTTGACTACATTTTTGAATAAGTATATGTACTCTTTACTCCAATACATTTTTAACGAGCAATGCAATTACACATTACATTTTGAATGGCACTTAATTTTTTCTGCAGCAAGTCAAGTCAAGTCAACTTTATTTATATAGCGCTTTTTACAATGTAGATTGTGTCAAAGCAGCTTTACATTGATAACTGGTACATCATTTTGTCTGCACAGCAGCTCTTAGTGTCAATGCAGGCAGATCAGAACACTGTTGATTATCAAATGTCAAGTCAAACGTCAAGTGTCCCCAACTAAGCAAGCCAAAGGCAACAGCGGCAAGGAACCCAAACTCCAACATGTGACATCAGGTGGCAAACAAGTGGCAAATAGGTGTTAAAATGGAGAAAAAAACCTTGGGAGAAACCAGGCTTAGTCAGGGGGCCAGTTCTCCTCTGGCAAACAGTGCTTTGTTACGATTCAGGTTTCTATCATAAGTCCGATAGGATCGTAACATTCAAAGTATTTATTTCAGTTCCATCTAGATGAGGACCGTATTCATCACCCCGGTATGGACGGTTGTTGAGCTACTGTGCCACTGGTTGTCATGTAGATGAGGCCTTCACGATGAATGATCTAGTTGAATCAATCTCTACTGATACTTCAGGCTGTGCTGTGGTCGTGTCAAGGTGCAGGTTCTTGGTCTCACCTGGACATGGCCCGGATCCGGTTGACTATGGTAAACCTCGAGATAAACAGAAAGACTAATATTAGCGTAGATGCCATTCTTCCTCTGATGTAACAAGTACATCTTGTGTTATAGGAAGTGTTCCCGGTTCCGGCTGACCTAATTTATGCAGCCTAATAATCCTTTAACGGATTTGAAAATTATAAATTGATGATGTGTTATGTGTATGCCAGGTTAAAGAGATGTGTTTTTAGTCTAGATTTAAACTGACAGAGTGTGTCTGCTTCCCGAACAATGCTAGGAAGATTATTCCAGAGTTTAGGTGCCAAATAGGAGAAGGATCTACTGCCTGCAGTTGATTTTAATATTCTAGGTATTATCAGTTGGCCTGAATTCTGAGATCGCAATAGACGTGAAGGACTATAATGCTTTAAGAGCTCGCTCGGGTACTGGGGAGCTAAACCATTTAGTGCTTTGTAAGTAATTAACAAGATTTTAAAATCTATACGATGTTTAACAGGAAGCCAATGCAGTGTTGACAGAACTGGGCTAATATGGTCATACTTCTAGTTCTAGTAAGAACTCTAGCTGCTGCTTTTTGTACAAACTGTAGTTTATTTATCAGGCGAGCAAAACAACCACCCAGTAAAGCGTTACAATAATCTAGCCTTGAGGTCATGAGCGCATGAACTAACTGTTCTGCATTTTTCATTGAGAGCATATGTCGTGGTTTAGATATATTTTTAAGATGGAAGAATGCGGTTTTACAGATGCTAGTAACATCGCCTTCAAATGTAAGATTGGTATCAAAGAGCACACCCAGGTTCCTAACTGACGACGAAGACTTAACAGAGCAGTTTATTTCTGCTACAAAAGAATTGATACTGCCATCTACAGAAGACGGTGCTATATCTTGTGTGTTTTGCCCAAACTCACCCAATCTTATCAACAAGGCTACTTTATGCCAATGCGAGTGGACCTAGCAGGTAGTTGCTGAATTTCATATGCCTATATGAGATGAAGACATGACTGCAGCAGGCGATGAGGCTGAACTCAGCACATCCATTGCAAGTAGGCTTTGACTATTTAGTTTTACTTAACATTATTTTATCGTCCTGGGTGCTCGCCTGTGCCGTTGACTGATAAACGTTTTCTGTTGTTTGTCCTTCATCGTCCACCGCATCTGCATCAGGCTCTCTTTTTTCACTTCTTTTATCAACAGCAGTTATTTGGCCGTTTGAAGAAACTTTTCACACTTGGCTGCCGTGCCGTGGAATTGTATGTAGCAGTGTTGTGTTGGCAAACAGCGATGATGTGTTTTGTGGGTGGAGCCTACCTGGCAATTCCAAATTTATATATGACAGTTCTGAGAAAAAAAAGTCAGAATTACAAGACATAAGCTCTTTATTCCATCTTTCCCCCCTGAATTGCAAGTTTATATCCCGCAATTATGAATTTTTTCCCTTAGAATTGTGATATAAACTCACAATTGCAAGTCATAAAGTCTGAATTAGGAGATATAAAAAAAGAGTCAAAATTGTTATAGGTTTAAATATTATTTTACGCTGTAACTGTAGGGATAATGCATTATGTCCCCTATGAACTGCTTATGCGAATATTATGTAGACCTATTGTTTACATCAAATGCATGCTTTAATAGTAGACTAATCATTGCAGGTTTCATCAGCCCACTCTATCTGTTTAATGGTTTGCAATCATAAATGTCTGTGTTTAGCTTCAAAGGGCGTTTTCGATATTTGTATTCTATCAAAATGAAGACTTTTTTTTTTTGCATTCTGATTCTGATATCCAAAGTTACAAGACATTTTTATATTCCATGGATTTTGCTCATTTTCACCCACTTGTTACCACAGTTTTTCTGCCATCATGTTCATGCAGCTGCAACTGACGTAACTGACGTCTGCTCCCAAATGGTCTATAGCTAATTAATATGCATGCTCACCATCCAAATGGACAGGGGTGCTACAAATTACAATAGAGCACCCTCAGTGTAATCTGTCAAATTGATGAACAACCTTTGGATTTTTCTGTCACTACTAAAAAAAATTCAGCCAAATTGTTTGGTCCCCAGTGTTCCGCATTCCCGCCCAGCAACAGCCCCGACTCCAATAATTAAACTAAATAATGATTGAAAGTTGAATCCAATCCAGTGGTGGTCTAATATGATGTAATATGTCTTCGATGTTGCATTAGATCTATAATTGAAGGTTTAATGCGATTAATTTTCATTCTTGTTGGCCTGTATTTGATTACAGCTCAGTAGGATTTCACTTTTATTAAGGGTCAGTGGAGGGAAAAGATGATGTTTTGTATATGACAGTTCTGTCCTGCTCTCGGGCATTTAAATATTTCATAATTATAGTAGAAAGTGACGTGTGTGTGTGTGTTTAGTGGCTGACCAGTCTGAAGGCATATGCCATATCCACTGCATCTCAGTAGTTGGTCTGTTATTATATAGGTCCATTGCATCTGTCTGTCTTCCATTCTATTTCTGTCTCCCTGTGCCTGTCAAATGGAAATCTTTACCCTTGGACAGTGTATCAAGCTCAATAAGTCCCTTGAGTCTGCCTTGAAGTATATAAGAACTTTCTACTCTCTCTTTCCACTTTCTTTGTCTTTATCTTAGAGCATCTGAATAATTCAAATGGTCTTTCCTAACCAGAAATTTTCCCACTCACTCCTCTTAATGTTCCTTTAAAGCATTTCCTCTATTAATTTATATACTCATTTATTGATTTTCACTTTTTTTTTCAAGCAAAGAGGCTTCGTGAAATTGCAGTTTAAGCCGCAAATATTTGTTAAGCCATTTGTTGAGCACTTCCTTCCGTTGAAAGCATTTTTTTGTGGTTGTGAGTTGTTTTAATGGACAAACTGCTGGAGTCTGTAAGATTTAAGGCCAAAGTTGAATGATGACCTGATTTATTGAAAACTGTGGTTTCATGAATCTGACAAACACATTAGCACATTAGCTAAAATCAAATAAAATTACAAGATTTAAAAACAATACTTTCAGACTTTTGTCTTTTTTTAGTAAAATTCGGCATATGTCTATTCTGCATTATAATGGTTTCTTAACAAATGTACATTAGAATAATAATAACAATAGCAGTAATAAATATACTCTTTATTTGTTGATGAGGAACCAGATGATATGGATTTTATGATGAATATTCATATTCCTCAGCACTCCGGCGACCAAAATCCATCCAGCCCACATAATCCCGATCTTTTATCCGGTGGTTAACACTGTTTGCTCTGTTGTTCATGGAGGAGTTGCGACGAACAGAGCCTAGGAGAGAAAGAAAGAAATTAAGAAATTTTGTCTCTTAACATCTAAAGTATATTACCAGTAAAGTGACAATGATATATATACGAGTTTAACTTGTCATGTACATGACATCTATATGTACGTGACAAGTGAAAGAGTAGAAAAAATTGGGAAATTTACAGTTGCTGTTTTCTCACCTTATGTCTTTTCTCACCTTATGTCTAGTTCTGCTCAAACGCTTATACTATACAATCATTTTTCTGCCCATCTATCTCATATAGACACAGCTTCCTAACATAACTCTAAAAAGAACCATTTTCTAAATGGCAAACTATCAAAAAAGTTGTACCGTGCCCAGATTTCTGATACCAATTTGAACAAATCTTATGTAAGTGAGTGAGGATGTTAATGGCGAACAAACAGTTCAGTGCTGTATCAAAGATGTGAACCTTTTTGGTAGATGTGTCAAAGTGGAATTTAAACAGCCAATATTCCCTTGACCTGCTATGAATTGTAGTACGTGCAAAGCAACAATGAATTTTAATAGTGATTGGAAAAGGACATTGATTTCCAGAGTGACATGCTACTGTCTGTGGCAATGTTTCAGCTACATACATCATGTTACGTGTCATTCAATCTGTTGTTAAGGGTGTGATACTGTTTGCAACAGATGGGAGACTTTAACAGACTATGTACTATAATTTGGTTGAAATTTGTACAAGTTGTAGACTTGTTTTGACATGCTGACGTGTGAAACTTGCACCTCCTACTCAGAATTATTAAGAGAGAGAGAGAAAGAAAAAGAGCTGACCTTATTGAGAAACTAAGCACACTGAGAAAATAGGGCTGTCATAATGGGATCAATTAGTTTCCATTACACACTGGATGCCATTGTTTGATCACATATGCACACATTTTTTTTTTTTTTTTTGTATACTTGGACATAATCTGATATTGAATCTAATGACTGATATTAAATCTCAAGAAATACAGAAAACCCTTCTGCATTTTAAACAATATTTGGTCTGTTTATTAAGCTGTATTCCTCTTGGAGACCTTTGAATGCACCCCATATTGTAATTTCAGGCTTTTAAGGGGACATTTGGTCACTTTACTGGTGACCAGGCACTGTTAACAATTAAATGTTTTAAAAAAAAAAAGCCACACTAAGCTTACATGTTCAGATGTGGAATTCCCCATTCCTGTGATTAGGAATGATAATAGTTAGAACCTTTGAAGACGTTACACCCTAATGAGTGGTTATGCAATTTAATGGTGCACACCTGACCCAAAAATATCCGCCCCATGTACACCTCAGGCATAAACATGTTCACTCAGCTGTTGATTGATGTTTATCAATGCCCAGCAACGCTAACCTGGAGCTACTGTATTGCGTGACAAAGGTTTTTCTTTCATTATTCGAAAACCTGTAATTTCATGTAATGATTTTACTTGCTTGTTTGTTATTTTTCCTCCTTCTTGTTGTTTACCTAAAATGAACATGACTTGTTCTAAATATGTGTAGCACAATTTTTTTAATTGAGTTGTATTTGTGTTTATGTGTCGAAGAAGAATTCAATTTTTTTTAAACACTTGCATACTGTAAAAGGACTAAGTAACTTTTTAAAGCAAAATCTGAACTCGTGGCTAGTTTTCAAATGTCCTGAATGAAGGCCAATAAAAAACAAACAAACAAACACTGATTAATACACAAGGACATACAAAAAACAAGCACGAAAGAGATATAGGAAACGGAGAGCGGAAGAGAAGGAAATAAACAAAGTTTGTGTGCTTCCTCTCCTTCCAGCTTTTCTTGTTGTCTGTTTGTGTATGTATTGCAGAATGAGTTAGTTTCGCTGTATTACTCATTGTAATGTTCAGTCTACTGTGCAGAACATTAAGCATTTGCTGACACTATTTTTTAGTCTTCAAGACAAGTGTAGTCTTCCTGTCATTGAGGCTCATTGTTTATTCTTCTGAGATGTCATGTGTTTGGCTGTTGAAGTGTCTCTCACCTTTTTTAGAGATTAGTTTGGCCAGCAGTTCGCTGAGGTTGGCACGTGTGTCTGGGTCTGTGTCACCTGCTGGTTGCTGTTTGAGGGTAAGGCTGGTGGAGCGGATGACCCGGTGGTGCCCGCTTAAACTGGTGTCCAGTTGTGAGGGGATAGGGCTATCATCAGTCTCGGAGGAAGAGGAACGGAGCCGAGCCAAACAGGAGGCAGAAAGCGCAGCCAGAATCACACACATGCACACCCCGCTGTTCATCCTGCGAATTTAAACGAGAGAAGAGAGAGCAAACATGTTAAAAGACATCCCTTTTGTAAGATATGGTAATTCTGTTCATATTACTATACAATTTTAAAAAAAGTATTAAATGTATGTGCTTATTTTTTGTTCTTACAGCTGTAATTTTTTTCAAATTTCTCTTCTAAATTTTAATATTATGATTATTATTAAATTACTAAATTACATTATTATTTTAATGTTAGGTGTTTTTTCTTATAGAAAATAAAATCCTTAAATTTGAAACAGCAATCAATAGTCAGATTTATTAGGCTGTAACAGAAAATAAC
Source organism: Chanodichthys erythropterus (assembly GCF_024489055.1). NCBI lineage: Eukaryota > Metazoa > Chordata > Actinopteri > Cypriniformes > Xenocyprididae > Chanodichthys > Chanodichthys erythropterus. Next base: position 782,808 of record NC_090235.1, on the reverse strand, counting down.
AGGGAAAACACAGTTATTTGATGTTACAAATTACTATTATTACTATTATTAATGAAGATAGATAGATAGATAGATAGATAGATAGATAGATAGATAGATAGATAGATAGATAGATAGATAGATAGATAGATAGATAGATAGATAGATAGATAGATAGATAGATAGATAGATAGATAGATAGATAGATAGATAGATAGATAGAATCTCTTACCTTATTCTGTTTTGTGAGCTTGGAGGAGAATGAAAGTGGGTATTCTCAGGAAGGAGGGAGAGAGGCACTTATATACCCGGCTGTGACGTGCGCACACACACACACAGAATGGTGTGCACTGACATACACTTACACAGACATGCACACACATGGAAAGTGTTTAAGCATATACATATTTGCTACATGGTATTTTGAATCTGCTTTTTCTTAGAATTACAGAAATTATTCTACAAAAAAAAGGGGGGGGGGTGTTTTTAATTATTAAATTATTCTATTTAAACTTTTTAAATTGTCATTCATTCTGATTTGGTGATACTTTAAAGTCAATTACAAAGACAAAGACAGTGAGAGATGTCTGGCTATTTGTTGGTCTGCGTGGAAAAACCAAACATGCAATTCGTAAGCCATATTTGTTTATGTGTTAGATATGCTACCCATTTCAGTCCTTGCATTTCCTGTGTAAGTGAGTGGACACTATTATGGTGCCAACCCCACCTCTCTGGATGTTCAGGTGTGAGCCAAAGTAGACACAAGTTTAAGTCTGAATGTAATTGTTGGTAGAAAGTTATATGAGTCATTGATAAAAACTGCTGCTGGTGTCTTTAGACAGACTTTATATAACTCTTTATATAACTTATAGCTTCATGTATATATAGCTTTCTGGAACTGTTTCAGCACCAGTACTTTTACAAGGATTACATTATGTATACCAATACCTGTCTCAAGGCCATTTTCTTATTGGTTTGCTGCATCAGTTTCCCCTTTCATAGAAGTTATTCTTCTGTGATTTCTTTCTTTATTTTCTGACGTCACTCTGCCTTTTTAAACCCCTCTGCGCAGAATGGAGACTGTGGTGTTGGACAAGAAAATCAAGCAGATTCATTTTGAGATAACCTGGTTAATCAACCATGATCGATAACAATTGATCCCTTCATTTGCATAGTAATGGGAAGATAAGACACTAGGTAGCAGTGTTAACATGGTCTGTAGAGCTCTAACAGTATTTCCTTCGAGGGATCGTTCACCTAAAAATAAAAATTGTGTAATCATTTATTCATCCTCACATTGTTCCTTTCTGTAGAATATCCTGGTTTCAGTATAATTTATGCGAATCAAGCTGTTGAGTTCCAAAATGATACTTTTATGGTATTACTTTTTTGTTTTGGTCCTTGATAGCCCCAGTCATATACTTTTATCATATAGAAAAATGTGGCCAAAAAGCCTGAGAAAACAACAACAACAACAACTTGTGCAATACAATCTCACCTGTCGTTCTTATGTCTACCTTTCATTTCCTATTTTTTTTTTTTATATTTGACATCTTTTTTAAAGCTTTTATTACATGACTATTTAAGTTCTCTTGGGGTACTTTAATTTGTTTTCACAGAAAACAGCTGTGAATAAATATAACTGTCCACCTGTCTCTCTCTCATTCTTTCTCTTTCTCTCCATTTATCTATCCCTCTCACGGTTATCAGGGTGTAACATTTGCGTGGTTGGTGTGGGAACACTTGTGTGGGAGGTGCGGTGAAGCATGAGAATTGATTGGCTGGCATGTGGGAGGTGTTTGTGTGATTGGAGCCAGTTGTAGTGTGAAGGCAACCTGCACTTCAATTTGCTTGACTTCTTTACTCCAGGTGTAAAGTATGGTCACACATGAGCTCCACTCGCAACTTGCATTTCATGAGACGATTATTATAGCAATCTAAGTTCATCAAGACTACTGACCAGGCCTGGACTGGTAATCTGGCATACCGGGCAAATGCCCGGTGGGCCGACGCACTTGAGGGCGGGGCCGCTATATGATATGATTTTTTTTTAATAAACATAAAATTGGCCAACGACCGGCCCATAAAGCAGGGACAGTGGCCCATTGGTTCATTTTCCATACTGACACTGGGCTGGCCCAATCACATCTCTTAACAGACTCCACCCCGTCCCCTCTGTTTCGCCAGAACATCCGTGGATTAGGAGGATGGAGAAACAAAAGTGCAAGTGCAAGGGGGGTGTGGAGAAGTTGCGGGCAAAAAAAAACAAAATCAAAAAAATGTAGAGGTTGATGCCTCAACGTGCAAAAATTACTGGCATGTTTAGTGCGGTTACTATAGCTTCAGTTTCCAAACTTAAAGTACCTGACGTGCAAAAACAGGTGAACATAGAAGAACATGGAGACACCTGTAAGGCAGAGGAGCAGCAGGTGTCTGACAGTGAAGCCAATGAGGGACAGAGTAAGCAGGAGAGTATAATAGAAGCGGTAAGCAGGGTAGTTACATGATTAACAGCGAGGGACTCATGATGCGACGACGAAGATGATGCTTAAATTAATGAATATTATAAGACAACATAATCGTCGTCGTTATTATAAAGTCAGACTGTCACCTACTGCACTGGTCACTCAGTCAGCTAAAGTCAAATAGCACAGCAAAAGTTATTTTGCACTGTTTTTTGTAGTTAGCAGTGCCCTTGTAGCTATCAGAGTTCACTTATGCAGTAACGGCCCTTCTCATAGAAAAACCTGAAATGATGCAATTTGATTTTTCAAAAAAAAAAAAAAAAAATTCAGGTTATTATTATAATGTAATATTACTGATGATGTGTTTATTTCACAACGAGACTATATGTGTCTATTTATAGCTGTTAGTCGTGATGATGGTCTACTAGATCTCACTTTTCGGCTATAAAAAGTTATGTTTTGTAGCTCTTGTACCCTATTACTCTGGTGTGAACACTTGGTTGTTTATGGCAAGTGAATAGCATTCTTATCATTTTATTAGGACGTATTTTGTGAGTAATTTGGTAGCTATTTCATTGTTTTTAATGGGGAGTATCTAAACAATGAGAGGTAAATGTTTGATTCTTAAACAGGGGTTTGTGCTCTTTAAAACTAAGTATATTTGTAATTGTAAATTATAATTTTTCTGCTGTCTGTTTCATTGAAAAAAAAAATAAAATAAAAAAAATCTTTATAGAATTATCAGTATTCTACATCCACGTTCTAAGGGTTAGCTTTTATATCATGGAGCACATTGTCCATCTAGAAATCCTACTCTTACTAAGTGTACTTTTAATAACTCTACCAAATAATTGTAATACTCTGGTGGGTGGTGTCCGACCGATTGTGGTGGGCCGGTCTGAGCAAAAATGCCAGGGCCATTTTTTTGTCCCAGTCCAGCCCTGCTACTGACCTTTAGTCCACAGTCACTTTCAACTTAAATCACCTTACATACATACAGGTATGGAAAAAATTAAGAGACCACTCCAAGTTCAGAAATCAATGTTAAGTGGTCTCTTAATTTTTTCCATAGCTGTATATATGAGCCAAAACATGCTTAAGAGGTAATAATGGTCTTTTTATTTAAAAAAAAAAAATCACTATTATTTACAACAGGATCTGCATTTTCATGGGTTTAATAAAAGATTTTTGTTATAAGAGACAATTAAAACAACTTTGTGTTTCAAAACCACTCCTTTCCTGGTAAAAAATGAACTTGATTTTCAAAAGTTAACGGATTTGCGACAGTTGACAAGCCAAACATGAAATTTTGAAGCCATGAAACCTTTTGAACGTCTCCAGCATGTTTTGTAATTACCCAAAAATCAAACATAGTTCACCCCTTACGTATGTTATCACGTCTGTCAAAAATTTGCACCGGTTGGAATATTACAACTAAAAACATCAACAGAACACTCATTGGCATCAATTTTCATTGAATACTTGCCGACTAAGAAATAAATAATTATTACCTTAACGATCCATCTGTTTTCAAATCCACATAATTTGAATATCACAACATTGATGTCTGTCAAAAAATAACAGGCACAATGGTAGTAGGCTATTTACGAGAAGCAGTGCAGTGAGTACACGCAGGGCCGCATTAAGACTACAAGGGGCCCCTGGGCTTTACCTCTTGAGGGGGCCCTTCATCCACCAGAACTATTATCTACATTCACTCAATCTTCTTAATCACAAAGTGAAAGTTATAAGCCTTTTATTTTGCATGAATAAATGCCATTACCAAAACATCCGAACCTATAGGTCTGTTATAAAATATACATATCACTGCCTGAACTACACATTGGCACATAGTCTGAACTATTTGTACAGGCTACTCATTTCGAAGGCTACATCCTCCGGAGGTCTCATTTGAAGGCTGTATACATCATTGAGGCCGGCTCATTTAAGAAAAACAACCATTGGATTGCAAAGTAAGAAAGAAAATACAGCATTTTGCACCTCATGAGGAATAACCATCAATTTTATTATGGTTACTTTTCTTAAATAAGACATCCTTAATGATGTATGCAGCCTTCAAATGCGAGCTCCGGAGGACTCAGCCTCTGAAATGAGATGCAGATTTGAACAGTAACAAAGGTGTCAGTTTTACCTTATCAATTCCAGCACGAGTGCTTGTCTTTTGGAAGTGCATGCAAAATGTTTAATGTCATGATTGTTACCATTAGTATCTATTCGCATTAGTTTATATCCAGCTGGTCGCTTTTATCGATTCGTTATGCAGCAAAGTTGCATAATTAAAACTAGTGTCGTGAGAAAGCAAACTGTATCGTCATGCAGCAGACAAATAGAAACAAATCAGAAATTCACTTGATTTCAGTTGTCTTTTATCATCACTGTAATACAATACAAATCTTATTTAAATAATAATCAGTGTTCTAAAATGGAAGCAAATAGAGTGTTAAATGGAAGCAAATAATGTATACATACAATATGTGTCTAATGTCAATGCTTTGGCCTTTGTGTAGATATTTAAAGTTGGTCATCTTTAAGTGACTGTTTGGATTTACACTGTGTGCAGAATTATTAGGCAAGTTGATTTTCTGATCATATTTTTTTTCCAAGCACATTTTACCAATTCCAATCCACATCAATCTTAATAACTACTATTAATATTGTTTTTAATCATTTATAAGTGATATATAATTGTTCATGAAGGCTGGAAATGAAAAAAGCCTTATATTCAGGTGAAATGAGCCAAAAAAGAGATTTAACTCAGACTGAAAAGTCAAAAATTATTAAATACGCAATACTAATGCAATACTAGAAATTGGAAAGTTAAAGCATGACCAAAGGACAGCAAAATGCTCATTGGGTCAGCGGGGTCATACAAAAACAGGTGGAAAAGAAAAGACACATGTTAACTGCAAAAGAATTAAGAATTAAGGTGAAGAATTAAGTGCGAAACCATCAGGAACCCTTTAGTCTCCAGCGCCACCATTTTCCAGAACTGCAACCTACCTGGAGTCTCCAGAAGTGCAAGGTGTCAGGATCTCAGAGACTTACGTTAGCTAAAGAATCCTAAAAAATGACCCGCTCTTAATAAGAATCACAAGCTGAAGTGTTATACAATACATGAAGACTGGGTTTTTATAGGCCTTATAGACAGCTTGACAGTGACTCCTGAAGAACCAGCACCACATCCTCTTGTACCACTGTTTGAAGAATTTATCTTCCAAAATCTAGCAGTAAGGTGTGGGAGTTCACTTTTAGTCCATCTCTTATCCTGAAATGTCCGTCTTGCAGAGATGGACTATAAATGATCTTCCAAAACTTACTGACAGATTCAATGTGCTTGGAAAAAAAATATGATCAGAAAATCAACTTGCCTACTAATAATGATGTGGCGTTCTAAAGCCATGAATCAGTTCAGCTAAGTTAAAATCATTTTAAAAACCTTGGGGTTTCCCCCATTCCACTGCACGTGTCTCACGTTTTTCAAAGCAAAAACGCATTCTGTGTGAAGGAGCCCTATGAGTGCACGCACACAGGCAGCGCCACTCGGTCTGTCTGCGTTGTCCAGATACGGATACTGTGAGTTGCTTGCTGCTAGACGCGGCGCATCTTGATGCATTGCACGCGCAGGACCGCACATGTATTCAAAGCAAAGCGATGTTAAAGGGACAGTCATCACATTATAAAATGTGGTTATATTTTTTCCGGCATCACCAGGGCCCTCCCTCAGCCCGGGGCCCTGGGCTTAAGCCCAGGTAAGCCCGTGCATTAATGCGGCCCAGAGTACACACATTTCCTGGAAGACCCACACTACTGGATGTTTTGAATGCGTCATCGCTTTCTGTGAAAAGGGATAAAATGCGGCATGAGCGGCTTTGACATGTAGTCTGTCAGAGACGATAACGTGCATTATACATAATGCACTCAATTATAAAATCTTCTGTTCTTCACTCGTGATTAGGGAACTGAGTGAAATACTGTATATTAAAGAGAATAAACACAAATCAGCTGAAAGCTTAGCCGGGTTAGTGAACATCATTCATCGTGTTGGTTTTGATGGACATTTTTATTCACAAACTACGCATTCTGACTATGACATTCCTGATTTGAATATTTTCAATAATATTCTATTTTTGACTGATTTTTTCTTAATTTTGGCAATTTGGCTGATGTTATATATATTATAAACTTGACAGGTGATTTTCTAAAGAAGTGAAAGTGACGTGTGACCAAGTATGGTGTCCCATACTTTTTGCTCTGCATTATTTTGCTCTGCATTTCACACACATTTTTAAATCACTTTACTAGTATGGTACAAAATTGTGTTAAAACACAATTAAGCTTTTTGAAACTCTATAACAACACTTAATTAGCTTTAGTTTTGACACATGGATACATTTAGCCCATGCATGCTGACATTGAGTAGCACCTTGAGTAGGTGAGTTAGTCTTGTATGGGGTACTTTGCTGCAGCAGGAAAATTTGGACCATGTGACCGGCTGTCATGAACTCCCATCACCAGCCCAGTCACCGTAGCCAACTATTTCCCAGCATCCCTCTTGTTCCTCACCTGTGCCTGCACCTCATCAGTGCACTCATCACCTCTGGCATATAAGCACACACTTCGAATACACTCATTGTCTGGTCTATGACTTGGGCTGTGGATTACTTAACTGTATTTCTTACCTGCAAATATTACCTCCTGAGATTTACCCAGTTTCTGTTTCTTTGCTCCTGCATCTGTTCCTCTTCTCCAGTATTTCCTCAAGACCTACAAGACAAAGACTTTGATTACTTTTCAGCCTGCTAAACGGTAACTAAAATTTCTGTATGTGGATTTAATCACCTGTTGAAGATCACAATCTTCACTTGCCAAACCTATGAACTGAAGTTTAATACCTGCCTTGATCATCGCTGTATTGTCATTACTTCACCTTTGTTCGGAATTTGCTCAGATAAAGCACTGTATTATCACTTATCCACCTCTCGAGTCTGCTACATCCTGCCTCAGGCACCATGGATTATTTGAAGTATCAGACCATTTTTGGCAAAGATTGTGATGCCTTCAAAAACTGAATCATTAGACATTTCAGCAGAACAATGATCCCTACATCCAAATCTATGAAAGCTTGGTTTAGAGATTGGTCATGGAATGTTATAGAGTGCTCAGTCTCCAGATTTAAATTTCCTCAGAAATATTTGGTGAGATTTGAAGAAAGCAATGGCAGCATGGAAACCAAGAAATATCAGTGAGCTGGAAGCTTTTGCACACAAGGAATGCCTAAGATTCCAGTAGAGAGTGTCGTAAGCTTGCAAGCATTTACAGGAAATGTTTATTTGAGGTTATAAACAGTAAAGGATTCTCTACAAAACTTGAATTTTGGGGGCTAAATAATTTTGTATATGGATGTTTAGAGCCAATTTGATCATTTGAACAGTAACTTAACTTTAGGTTCTCAGAATTAATCAAATTTGGATGAATAAACTGGATTAATAAAGTGTTTTTGTTCACAAAATCAGAATGTCTTGTGGTTCAATAATTTTGAATTGCAAGTATACCATTCAAAATTTGGGCTAAGAATTTTTTTTCTGATCAAAACTCTGAAAACTAATCAAAATGACAGAAATGTATAATCTAACAAATATTGAAATAAAAATTATTTCAAATCATAACAATATAATACAATATACTGTGTAATAATATTGAACAAATGAATAAATGTCCTAAAAATAATAATATATAATAAAATAATAATCTTGCCAAAAAGTTTTGCCATGAGTCATGTCAAACCATCTGATGTGCATAACATTCAATCTAACTTCAAACGGTCTTGGTTGAAAAAATTACCCACATTCCTGTCACATTAACTGATGCTTATCATGTTTTATTCTGATCGGTGTCTGTCATGACAGGGTCAACTCTAAATGGAGGGCTAGGAGGTTAAATGGCAAATCTAATTGTGCTCACCTCACAGTCTTCTGGAAAGAAATGAAACCAGCGCCATTACCAAAGATCATTCCAAAGTAATTGAGGATGACCTATGTAAATCTATGCTTCTTACAAGACAGCTAAACTTTTCACTGCACACATAAATGAGTAATTTAAAGCTGTTTCTCTTTTTGCTGCTGCCCCTCTCACTGTCTGTAATTACATGCTGGGGGGATGTCAATTAATGACACTTAATAACCACATTTCAGACCAGAAAAGACCAAGTAAAATGTCCATGTTACTTACAGATGTTAGCTGGAAAGGAAGGAGACCAAGCAAAAGTCTTATCTCTTGTGCAAGACTTTATGAAATAATAATAATAAAAAAAAATTGTAGCTCATATCCGTTCGATTTGAGAACATGTATAGTGTAGTATACTCCTAAAACTTAAATGAACTTTTAGCTGATCAGATTTAACATGCACAGTCTTTGCTTTTTAGCATAAATTGACCAAAATATTGGTGACTACTGCACTCTCAATAAATATGTCCAATCAAATGCTCTGTAGGGAAAGCCCTTCTCTCAGTACCATCTACTTCTGACTAGCATCAGCAATTAACGAATAATGTCAATTAACAAATAATGTCAATGGCTGTTAAATAAAAAAAGCTTTGTTTATGACAGTGATATTGAGGATATTGATATTCCAGGAAAGAAAACTATGCTCCTCAAGCCATTTGATGCTTTTAAGTGAATGAAAAGGACTGTGGAGATGTCAGTAAACAAAAAGAAAGTTATTCACTTAGCAGATGCTTTTATCCAAAACTGTACATTGCATATAGGTTAGTTTGTGTGATCACTGAAAATTGATCACTTAATCACTAATTTTATCTACAGCAACTCTCAAGTAGCTGAAGAATCAAGGTAAAAAGAGAACAATGTTACAATAAAACTCACACACTGCCAGATGTCACAGTGATAAACCATATACAATGTCCTTTGGTAAACACTAAATAATTCACAACTAAACAAATGCATGTTTTTATGTGCATCCCTGTCACCTTTACAATTCAACTGTGATTTGAATGAGAGAAAATCACATCACATTTTTGTTAAGGCACCCTGCAGATTCCATGATTCTCCATCCCAGCTAACAGGGAACGTTCCCATAACTTTAATGTTCTTTAAAAGTTATGTAAATGTTAGGATAGAATGTTCTTAAAATAATATTTATGGAACGTTCTTATAATGTTGTTAATAGTTAATATACATTCTCATAATGTTTGGAGAAAATGCACATAGAACAAGGTTCTTGGAACGTCCTTATGATGTTATTTGTACTTGATCAATATTCTCATAATGTTGAGAGAAAACATTCTTAGAATTACATTTTTGGAATGATCTTATTATGTTATTAATATTTGCTGAATGTTTTCATTATGTTATCATAAAATGTTCTAACAATGTTCATGGAACGTACTTAAAATGTAATTTGTAATAGATGAATGTTCTCATAACATTGAGAGAAAACATTCTTAGGTTACACTTTTTTTAAGGTGACAAAGTTACATTGTACTTATTCATATATTTACTGAGTAATATTAATTAACTACATGTACTTATAGAGTTAGGGTTTGGTTTAGGGTTAGTTACCTGTAATTATGCATAATAAACTGTTATTACTAGTACGTACATATAAATAAAATGTTACCCATTCTTAATACAACATTCTCTGAACATCTTTATGATGTTGTTAATAGTTGCTGAATGTTTTCTGAATGTTTACATAAAATGTGAGTACAATTTTAATTAAATTCCTTAGAGTGTTATTTGTCGAAGTCAATTTTCTTTGTATATATGCCTTATAGTCGCATTTAGCAGATTCCTGGCTAACAGGGAGCATTCTTTGATTACCATTCTGGATTCTCTTTTAAGTTATTATGAACAAACTTTCTTCCATTAACGTTAATAGAATGTCCGTTCAAAGTTATTACTTTAAAAACGTTCTCAAAACATTAGCACAAAAACATCTCGGTTAAGTATGTAACCCTCGTTCCCTGAAGGAGGGAATGGAGACATACAGCAGAAGTGAACCAATGAGCTAGGATATCGCAAGAGAGCCCTATCACCTTTGAGTGTAAACTAAATGAGCCAATGGACATTGGTGTGCAAGCTTTGCGTCACGTGCCTTCACTCAGTGGAGGCACAAGAGCTATGGTGACGGGACGTACGTCTCCATTCCCTCTTTCGGGGTAATGAGGGTTACATACGTAACAGAGATGTTCCCTTTTCGACGTACGTCACTGAGAGAGTCTACTGCTGTACCGCATGACCTGTTCAGTAAGACTTGGATAACACTGGGAAAACATGCCCAGGAGGAATGCTGCGGAGACCACAACCCACCGGAAGGGGGGAATTATGTGGGAAAACACATATGGACTGGCCGTGGGCAGTGCGCATATGGAAGTCCCTGAGATGGCTCCAGCTGAACTGGGGGAGGCACAACTGGCAGGAATGGCAGAGTAGACTCTGCCAAGGGAAAGACACGGGCTCACCGTAGGGAGGTTACCATGAAGAAATACACATATGGGACCACCGTAGGGGTCACAACATATGGCACCCAGTCAAGCACAGGCAAGTTGACGAGTGCTTGGCCCAGCATCAGACACTCCACAATGTCCGAGCTGCAGGGAGTGGCGGAAGAACTCAACAGTGTTCGCCATACGGGGAACTCGCTGGAGCAATGGACGCATGTACCCGGCCCAGGGGGCCGGAATGGCGTTGCAAGCCGACACTTAGAACGGTCCTTCGTGTTACTGGCCACTAGGGCGAGTACACAGGAAGATACCGGTTCTACATGAAGGCTATATAATCTAGCAATATGTGTTGGGTGTCGCCCAGCCCACAGCTCTACATATATCTGTCAGCGAGGCGCCATGCAGGGAGCGCCCACGAAGAAGCAACTCCTCTAGTAGAGTGAGCTCTCAACCTGAGCAGGCAAGGCATGCCTTGGGACTGATAAGCCAAGGTGGGCACTATCCAGTGGGCCATCATCAGCTTGGAGACAGCCTTTCCCTTCTGTTGGCCTCCGCAACAGACGAAGAGCTGGTCTAAAGTCCTAAAGCTTCGCATTCTGTCCATGTACAGGCGCAAATCGTGGACAGGACAGGGCTGGATCTGCATCCTTCAAGGGCAGCACTTGCAGGTTCACTACCTGGTCTCTAAAGGGAGTGGTAGGAATCTTGGGCACATATCCGGGCTCCAGGCATGATTCGTCGACCAAAAATGCGTGCAGGTACCCTACCCTCTTGATGGAGGCCAATGCAACCGGAAGTACTGTCTTAAGGGACAGAGCTTTTAACTCAACTGACTGCAAAGGCTTGAGGGGAGGTCCCCGGAGAGCAGTAAGCACCAGGGATAAGTGCCAAGAGGGTATAGAGGGCAGGCAGGGCGGACTCAGTCCCCCTCAGGAACCTGACGATCAAGTCATGCTTCCCTAGGGACTTACCATCAACTGTGTCGTGATGTGCAGCAATGGCGGCAACATACTGAACACCTTAAGGGTGGAGGGAGACAGCCTTCGTTCCAACCCTTCTTGCAGGAAGGACCTGGTCGAGCAAGCCCGGGGGTTCTCCTGGTGAACAGGTTCCACTTCAGAGCATAGAGGTCCTTGTAGAGGGGAGCTCTTGCAGAAGTGATGGCGTCTACAACCAGCTGGGGTAGATCACCTAGAACCTCCACTTCCCGTCCAGGGACCAGACATGAAGTTTCCAAAGGTACCATAAGGTAGGGTGTCATAAGGAGTCTGAAGGTCCTTTTTTTAAGCAATTCTTTTATTCACATATAAACATTGATTAGCGCACACAAACAGGAGCTCAGTCATACTTGTTCAAAGCACGAGAACAAACCTTATGGTTCTTGTGGAAGCTCAAACATGCTGCATAACACACGAGAATGAACATTATTTGTTCTCACATGTCAAGTGAACATGCTTGAGCTTCCGTTTACCACAACTGTTGTGTGAGTTGATGAGTGTTTATTAGGGATATCTAGGGTGGTATCTAACGATCTAACTAACCCTTTAATACATAAAAAAACTGGAACTGGTTTTTAACTTTTAAAAAACATCCAGAAATAACATGTTCATAACTTAATGGGAATGTTCATTTTTGTTAGCTGGGATAGCAGCTGTGCTTATGATAACGAAATCTGCATTGTTAAGGGGAACAAACTAATTTAGTTCACTTTTGTCTCCAATCACCTGTTTGTGTCACGATCACCGTCTGCTCCTGTCAGTTCCCGGACTACACTTCCCACAATCCTCCCTGTCAGTCACATGTTCACATCACACCAATCACCTGTTGCCACATCCACCCTAGCACACCACACTGATCACCACACCCAGCTGCTGCTCATTATCAGGACTATAAAGGACTTCCACTCACACCACCTCACCGCAAAGTATTGTTTAACATTCATGTTGCAATTTCTGAGCGTTTTTCCCTGTTTGCCTTTCTGTTTCCGACCTTGTCTGTTTCCCGTGTTGATTCTCTGCTGCTTGCCTTTGGACCCCTTGATTGTTTACATTTACATTTTACATTTATGCATTTGGCAGACGCTTTTATCCAAAGCGACTTACATTGCATTATACTATACATTTGTATCTGAGTATGTGCAATCCCTGGGATCGAACCCATGACCTTGGCATTGCTAGTGCCATGCTCTAACCACTGAGTTACAGGAAAGCTGTTTATTGTTTCCTGTTCTATGATCAATATCTGCCTGCCTTTTGACCTACCGCCTGTACCCTGACGTCGTCCCTGCCTGTCCTTTGCTGTTCCTGTTTGCCCCTGATTAACTCTGCCTTTACGACCATCCTCACTGTAAATAAACGCTGCACTTGGATCTCCTGCCTGAGCCTCCCATTCATGACAGAATACTTCGCCGCCACAGATCCAGCAGCTTCCGTGAGTGTTTCTATCACCGTCAAGATGAATCCATCTGCCCAGTTAATGGGTCTCCGTCAGGGAGACAGACCCATTGAGGATTATGTCATGGATTTTATCGAATTGGCACCATCAACTTGTTTCAGTGAGGACTGTTTAATGATATTTTTTCGCAGTGGATTATCGGACCCGCTCAGCTCCGTCATGCCACTACATGAGATTAACGGGACTTTAGAACAATATATCGAGCTGGCTTTGCAACTGAGCGGGTCTCCCTTTACTGTGGGTGTTGCTGAGGATTTCGACACCTCGCTGTGTCATGTAATGGCCGCTGCGCCTATAGACACTCACAAAATGGCGGTTACTACCACAACAACATCAAGTCAAGTCTCCGCTGATCACCCAGAGTCACGTCACCTCTCTAGATCAGTCAGGGAGCGGAGAGGACTGCGTTGCAGTGTGGCAGATCCGCCGATGACTTCAGCTCGAGCGGATGGCATCCCTAAGCATCCACCAGCCGCTTCATTCTCAAGCCCGGTGGCCGCTTCGCTCTCAAGCCCGGTGGCCGCTTCGCTCTCAAGCCCGGTGGCCACTACGCTCTCAAGCCCGGTGGCCACTACGCTCTCAAGCCAGCCGGCCGCTTCGCTCTCTAGCCAGCCGGCCGCTTCGCTCTCAAGCCCGGTGGCCGCTTCGCACTCAAGTCAGCTGGCCGCTTCGTTCCAAGCCCGGTGGTCGCTTCGCACTCAAGTCAGCCGGCCGCTTTGTTCTCAAGCCCGACGGTCGCTTCTCACTTAAGCCCGGCGGCCGCTACGCTCTCAAGTTCGCCTGTTTCAACGCTCTCAAATTCGCCTATTTCAACGCACTCAAGTTCGCCGGTTGCTATGGACTCAAGCGCCCTGGACGCGCTGGACAAGATGGCTGCTTTGCCAGTGCCCACGGGCAAGATGGCCGCCCCTGCAGTGCTCAAGGATATGAGGGGCGTTCCAGCCATTGAGTCCGCTGCAGAACCCGCTTCAGCCAGTAAGTCTGCTCCTGAACACGTTCCAACCGGTGAACCATCGCCTCATCCTCGGAGGAGGAGGAGGAGGAGGAAGAGGAAGGCTCATTCTATTCTTCCCCTTCTTACACCCAAACTCCTCGCTCTGCCGGCGCCACCTGTGCTTCTTGCCCTGCCGGCGCCACCTGTGCTTCTTGCCCTGCCGGCGCCACCTGTGCTTCTTGCCCTGCCGGCGCCACCTGTGCTTCTTGCCCTGCCGGCGCCACCAGTGCTTCTTGCCCTGCCGGCGCCATCCACGCTTCCAACCCTGCCAGCGCCGCTCAAACTCCTTGCGCTGCCGGCGCCACCTGTGCTTCTTGCCCTGCCGGCGCCACCGGTGCTTCTTGCCCTGCCGGCGCCATCCATGCTTCCAACCCTGCCAGCGCCGCTCAAACTCCTTGCGCTGCCAGCGCCACTCAGGAGTCTTGCCCTGACGGCTTCACCCACACGCCTGGCCCTGCCGGCACCACCCGAACTCCTTGCCCACGAACCTGCGAAGGGCCTCGCTGAAATCCCCAAGAACTTTTTTTGGGGGGGCAGTGTACCTGAGGGTGGGGAGCTTGTGGGTGGGGATCCTGCTCAACCATGGCCGTTAAGGGCCCCTGACCTACTATGGCCATCTATGGACTCTGAACCGCTGGGGTCAACTTTGGACTCTGACCCGCTGGGGTCACCTATGGACTCTGTCCTGCCGTGGCCGCCTGAGCCACCTGACCTGCCGTGGCTGCCTGAGCCACCTGACCTGCCATGGCTGCCCAAGGCCCCGGACCCGCCGTGGCTTCCTGACACCCCTGACCTGCCGTGGCTGCCTGAGCCATATGACCTGTCGTGGCAGCCCAAGCCACCGGATCCGCCGTGGCTGCCCGAGGCTCCTGACCCGCCGTGGCTGCCAGAGGCTCCGGACCCGCCGTGGCTACCCGAGGCTCCTGACCCTCCGTGGTTGCCCAAGTTCCTAGAACCTGCATTGGAGATCCGTTCCCGGCTACCAGTAGATCTCCAATGCACCCCCCCCCCCTTTATGTCACGATCACCGTCTGCTCCTGTCAGTTCCCGGACTACACTTCCCACAATCCTCCCTGTCAGTCACATGTTCACATCACACCAATCACCTGTTGCCACATCCACCCTAGCACACCACACTGATCACCACACCCAGCTGCTGCTCATTATCAGGACTATAAAGGACTTCCACTCACACCACCTCACCGCGAAGTATTGTTTAACATTCATGTTGCAATTTCTGAGCGTTTTTCCCTGTTTGCCTTTCTGTTCCCGACCTTGTCTGTTTCCCGTGTTGATTCTCTGCTGCTTGCCTTTGGACCCCTGGATTGTTTATTGTTTCCTGTTCTATGATCGATATCTGCCTGCCTTTTGACCTACCGCCTGTACCCTGACGTCGTCCCTGCCTGTCCTTTGCTGTTCCTGTTTGCCCCTGATTAACTCTGCCTTTACGACCATCCTCACTGTAAATAAATGCTGCACTTGGATCTCCTGCCTGAGCCTCCCATTCATGACAGTTTGATCCAATGGGAACACCACAGTATTACAAAGAGGTTACTGTAATTATCTTTGTGTAGGGTGCTGTATAAGAAATGGCATCCTATTTTGCAGTGTTTGATTGTATGATTTACCTCTAGCTTGGCCAGTAACACTTGAAGCAGGATGAATTAAGACTGAAGTGCCAGCTGGGTTATGCTGAAAGAGGCACCTGTCCTCATCCTCATCGGCATTGCAAAGAGCAAGGTAAAGAGTGGATAGATTGACAATTATCAAATCAGGTCCCTGCGAGGCTGCTTGAACATCTGCTGTATTTTTTGTAAGCAGAGTATTGACTCTGCATATTTTGCATATTGACTCAAGATATATTTTTAGTTGAACTTAATATCTTTTTTAGTTATTTCAGTTAAAATATATTGAGTAGATTACAATACATTCAAGTCTGTGATTTTGAGTAAATGTATAAGACCTGTTTATATTTGACATGCAGTTATGTTGTACAATCTGAAGCTGTCTGAAGCTAGTGCAGCAGAAGTAGAATGATACTTGTGCCTGCAGTTTTTGCTTTAGCAAAACTATTGAACGCAGCATCATGCCGTAGTACGGAGCCCCGCACGTCACCTATAGGAGAAAAAAAAATAAAAATCCGTCCCCTCAGTTTATAAACTGTACCCACGAATTCTTAAACTGTTCCCTCGGTTTAACAAATAGTGCCCATGGATTAATAAACTGTACCCACGAATTTTCAATCCGTGCGCTCAGTTTTCGCAAACCGTACCCTCGGTTTTTCATAATTCATAATCCGTGCGCTCAGTTTTCGCAAACCGTACCCTCGGTTTTTCATAATTCATAATCTGTGCGCACGCTTTCACAATCCGTTCCCACTGTTTTGTAAAAACTGCCGGATTTGTGGCCCCGCCTTCAATCTTTGCTGGCAGATTCAACCAGGCCACCTATTTAGGTGCGGGATGCATGCTATCCTAAATAAGCAAACTTTATTTTACAAAATGGAGAATTTCCTGAACTTCCATTCGGAATTCATTTGAGAATTTCCATTATTTTTATCTTTTAAAGTCTATTTTGGGTAAAAAGCTTAGTATAATAAAATCACCTAAACAGGTCTTCATGTTAAGACTGAATAGCCTAGTAGCTACAAACATTTCTAAAACTGCAAAAAGTTTTTTTTTTTTAAAATAAAGCATTCATTAATTATTTTATGATAAACATTCTGTCTTACGTGCACTCATTTATAGTCATAAATAAAAAAAATAATAATGAATGAATAAAAATAATTGATAAAAAATACATTTAAATAATAAATACAATAAATAATAATAATAGTTGTTGTTGTTATTATTATTAGCCTATTGATACATTTAGGCTACATGCATTTAAAAGAAAAGAGGAGCAAAGAAATTAAAAGTCAGTCACAATGCCAGGTTTATTGGGCAATAATAATAAAGTGCTAAGATTATAACAAATAAACACATGATTTTGACGCACATTCTTATTATTCCGCTACCCGTTGACAGAGAATCACTGCAGTTAATATAATTTGATGAAAAATACACAATAAAACAATAAGATTCATTAACACGTACCTGGCCAATGTGAAAAAAATACTATAGTAATTTATAGTAAATATTATAGTGTTTTTGAACCATATATAGTTGAATTAATTTATTGTGGTAATTCTATAGTTGTTGTGATAATATAACAACTAGTAATATAAACAAATTACTTTACCCAATATTGCACTAAGTTTTCTACAATATGCACTACAGTTAACTGTAGTAAAGTATATGTTCTTCTAAAATGAATCCGTGAGTACAGTTTTTGCAAAACCGTGGGAACGGATTGCGAAAGCGTTCGCACGGATTATGAATTTGCGGGAACAGATTTAAAAACCGAGGGTACGGTTTGCGAAATCTGAGCGCACGGATTGAATTTTTTATTTTTTTTTACGTTTATTAATCCGTGGGCACAATTTGTTAAACCGAGGGAACAGTTTAAGAATCCGTGAGCACGGTTTATAAACTGAGGGGACGGATTGTAAAACCGTCGGCACAGATTGTTTTTTTTCTCCTATAGGTGACGTGCGGGGCTCCGTAGTACGTCTTTGTATTTTCACTGAAAGGTTCTTTAGGGAGCTAAAAAAGGTTCTTCTATACAGCATCACTTAACAGAACCTTTATTTCTTTGAGTTGAGCTAGTGAAATGACAAAATTTCTGCAATGAAAATACCTCTTTTTTTCCCTGCAGCTGAGAGTATACATGAGTTTGCCTTAGGGGATTCATAAAGTATCCCTATCTATCAATGTATGAATAATTAATAATGCTGAGCTCCACCACCCAAACAAAACACATTACAGGTTTTCCTCTTTCTGCAGTGTCTGAATGTATACATTTTTTTCATTTTCCCTATTTGTATTTTATATATTGTTAGGATGTTGTCTGAAAGTAGCACTAATTAAAACCATTATACTACGATGTGTTAAGAGAGTTAAGTCGTCTTTAAAGGTGCAGGAAGTCAATGATATTGACTGAAGCCTCTGGCTAATGAAAGATATTGCACTACTTACTTGGTGTGAGGCCAGCTTAAGCATAACAAATGTTTCATAAGCGAAACAGAAGATTCCGTCTTTGTACTTTTAATAACTGCACATAAAGAACAGCAACAATTTTATAGAAATGCTTCTCTGAAGTCAATCATTCATGTGTGTCTAATCCTGCCATCGATATAACAACATTAAAAGTCTATAGAGGTTTCAGAAAGGGGTTGCATGTAATAGTAAAGTTTCAGAATACTACATTGCCTTTAATGCCTCAGCTGTACTTCAGCTTTCCATTACCACCAGTGAATAGGTTGAATCCCAAATCACAATCACGGTGTCATTATGATGAATTACCCCCCAACTTGAATAAGTTTGACCTGACAGGCAGCTAAAGGGCTTGCGTAGGATTTGGGCAACAATCAGAGGCTGATGCTTGTTTTTAATAAAATAAATGACAGTCAATTGTGTTTGAGTTTCCAAAGGGCCTTCAATTAATCAGGCTTTTGATATAATAATAAAGGGATGCGGCTACATACACAAAGGGAATGCTTGAGTGAAAACTCCAGAGGAGGATGGGAAGCAGATCAAATCATGACTCATTTTCATGCCAATATCTGTCCACAAGTAGCTAACAGAGATCTCAAGAATGAAACACAAGGTTTGCAAACTCATTTACCTCAGCTGTCTATAAACAGTTGGTTCAGAAAGAAGTACAGGTGTAAGGCATTACATTGTTTTTACTAACAATTTGTGTATTCTGCTTTATTCAAGCTCTTCAGCTTAATTAGGTTTGTGGTTTCATGTGCAACGTTGGAAAACTTTGTTTTCGTTTTGTTTATTATCATCCATATTTTAATTTTAATTTTTTATTTTTATTTTTTATGCTGTAGTAATTTTGTGTCTGTGGTTCAAAGCAGGTAATTCCATATGGAGTCAGGTCATGTGAGGCAGTGTTAATTTCGTTAACAAAAACTATGATAAAAATGTTCGTTGACAAACTTTTTTCCATGATAGAAAAGGTATAACTGCAGTCTAAGTGGAAAAGAGGTGGTATGCTGAAGGATGTTAAATCCCTCATGGAGTATGACACTCTAAAACGTTTGAGCGGGTGTTCTTCTGGCTGCTAGCCCGCATGAGCAGGAGATGGCAGTGGAGAAAGAAGGAGTCGCGGCAGGTTAGACAAATGGTTTCTTTCTGACCACAACCCTGTAACTCCAGTGAGCCTTCCATTCCTTCCAGATCTACATGTAAAGATCAAGAAGGCATGGAAAAACCCATACTCTGCCAGAATTTATCCACATCAGCAGGGGAATTTCGCTGATGTGGAGGGATTGGGCCAGCATGGGTATGTGTCGCTGCCACCCATTGATGAGACGTTTGCCAACTATCTCGTCACGGGGAGTGCACCGACACTGAAAGCTCCGGTTCTGCCGTCCAGACTCCTTAAAGTGACATCTCTTCTGAACGGCAGAGCATATGCAGGTCAGGCTGGCGCAGCTTTACACACTATGGCGGTGTTGCAAGCCTACCAGGCTGATCTGCTGAAGGACCTGGATCAGGGGCTGAGTTGCGCACTCTTTTTATACATTCATTTTTATCCACTGTATAGAAAATTGACATAAGCATATGAGAATCCAATATTTCTCCAAATGTGCATGCTTTTAAACTAAAAGCCTATATTCAGACTCTTTGCATCACAGAAATACATTCTATTTTAAAGTATAATATAAAACCATTACTTTATATTGTAATAATATTTTTCTGTATGTTTCGTATAGCATGATGAGCTTGAGACATCACAGAAGGTTTTTTTCACAGCCTACCTGTCTGAACACTGGTGTCAAAAGTATTCACATTCAATACTCAAGTAGAAGTATAGATACTAGGGTTTAAAAATACTTCTGTAGAAGTCGAAGTATCAACTCAAGCTTTTTACTCAAGTAAAAGTGTAAAAGTACTGGTTTCAAAACTACTTAAAGTATAAAAGTAAAAGTAATGTAAGGAAAAAAAATGCTATTAAGGACAAAAGCTTAGGCCATGTCACAGGGGTCTATCATGCACTCCACCTCCTCAAAATGTCATCAGTAACCTTTATTGGGATGTAAATGTACATCCAAGCTTAACTACAGGAATCTGTGAAGGCAGCGGACAAGAAAAATGTGGGTAGTTTTGGTGTACCCAGGGCAGGCTTGGTAACAATCAGGGCTTGACATTAACACCCGCCAACCCGCCAAAGTTTTCAGCTCTTTCAGTTCACACCGCACCGACAAACGCCAACAAACTCGTCTGTTGGAGTTTGTCTGATAGGTGTTGGCGTTGGCTGGAGTCTGTTTTTACCAGACTGAACATGTTTAATCGGCGTTTGTTTGGTCGTCTGAGCATCCAACAAATGGCAACAAACTCTCGGTGCGTTCCAAATGGGATATATCGCCCTCCGAAGGGCACTTCGGAGTGAAAACAATCATGGCCGCCATATTGAAGGGTCGTTCCAAACCGAAGTGTTCAAAACTGGCCACTTTAAAGGGCCCTTCGGAATGAAGGATTTCGAAGGGTACAACTGATGGACACTTCGGACCCCCATGATCCATTGCACAGGGAAGTTGTTTGTCATCACAGAATGGGTACAGGAGGCTTGGAGTTCGATTTTACCTATAAATGTATGTATAGTATTTTATACTACTGTAATATTTATACGAGTTAAATTTAGTACATTATTATGGTCAAAA
This sequence comes from Chanodichthys erythropterus, assembly GCF_024489055.1. Lineage (NCBI taxonomy): Eukaryota > Metazoa > Chordata > Actinopteri > Cypriniformes > Xenocyprididae > Chanodichthys > Chanodichthys erythropterus. The sequence goes on along the minus strand of NC_090235.1, from coordinate 761,661 downwards.
CGACATTGTACTTAAACAAAAATACTTTACAGCTCCCTTTTATCAGTCCATTCAAATGTTTCAAATACATAGACTAGACACATTATACATTATGGTATTATTTGGTATTATAAACCAAAAATAAATAAATAAACTAACGTTAAACAAAGGGCGCAGCTTGCGCAATCTATCCTCCTTGATTGTCTCGTTAAGATGACGCAGAAGTGCGTTCCAAAAAAGGAGTATTTTTGACCAACACCCTTCATCCCTTCGAAGCTCTCACTCTGGAGGGTAAACACTTTGAAGGGATTAGGGCATAGGGATGAGCCCCTCCGAATGGAACGCAGGGCCTGACGTAATCTGACCTGGCCACGAACCGTTGCCATGACGATGAGGCAAGTCCCCTGCAAAGACAGCTGTTTGATCGCGCCCGCGCCTCACGCACACACAACAAAGCACTGGAAACATGACATCGCAGCTTGTTCGTTATAAAAAATAAAATACAGTTTAAAAAAAAAAAAAACATATAAAAGGAACAATAGTCCGTAGTGCAATCTGTGCCATTCAGCAAGAGCACTGCTCCACTTCACTGAAAGAGAGATGTATAACACCATGAGAGCAACGCAGGTTTACCTTCAATTTCATTTTAAATTAACCCTCTACCGCACACATTATGATAAATCTATAAAAAAAAATATTTGACTCTTTTTCTTTTCTTAGAATGGCTTAACTTAAAGTGCTGTAAAAAAATTTTTGGAAAAAAAATATTATTTTAAGGTACTTTATGATATGTTGCCATATGGCAACAACGTACAATAGTGGAAAAACTTAAAATAAGTTTAAGTGTATATAGTTCATATTTTTCCTCAGAAATGTTGTTTGTATTGAATCAATTAGTGCTATTATAAGTTTTAGCAGTAATTATAAACAATACCTTATACTTATTTTCCAATATCTTGTGTTTTTCCATTCTCTTTTGCTGAATAATGCTTTATATTCTTTAAATTTCACCTTTTTTCTGTATGAAACTTCAAAAAGCATTTTTTTTTTCAAAGGTGAGACACATGTAGACATCACATTTGGTGCTCTTCACACTTATAATACACATACAGCCACTTGCACCTGCCTTTTTGAGACACAATGGTAGGACAGTGGTTGGTCTGGGCCAGTATACATGGCTGTGATGGCAGATCTCTGATGTTGATTTAATCCATAATACAAATGCCACGGCAGTCCTTAACATACGACTAATCAACATTATATCACTAGCATTAATGTTTTTATTGTTATAGCTTAACAGACTGCAGCTAACTTTTGCTGGCTATCTAAACTATTATAATAATGTCATTCCATTATTGCGCAGTGTTGCCATATGGCAACACAGACATTTTCTCGATTTACCAAAAACTAATTTCATAAAAACATTTTTGAGTGGTGAATATGTCATCATACCTTACCTGAGATGATGTTAACATTTTTTTTGTGAATGTGACATGGGCAGGTCCTTGTTTGTTACTGACGTTTTAGTTTGCTTTCAGCAACTACCGACAAGAGATGGCAGTCTGTCAGATATCGCGTCACAGAAAAAAAATGCATGTCATGTGACTTAACCAAAGCACATCATTGGCTAAATTAAGGTCTTCTCTTACCAATAAAAAAAAACTAGAATGTTCTCTTAAAGAGACGGTGGCAAGGAAATGAACATAAAGAGTATGTTGCCATATGGCAACACTATGCGGTAGAGGGTTAATTCGTTTTGGCTTGTTTAGCTACATGGTTGTATATGACTATGGGTCACATAAATAAAAAGGATAGCGCTAAAAATGTTTAAAAACCGGTGTATAGCATACACTAATTTATTCAAACGTCTCACTATCGAACTACCTAGCTTAATTTGCAGAGGACGAAGAGAAAGCACCCGTTTGATAGCCTAAATGAGCCAATAGTAGAGAAATAATAACTTTTAAGAAATAATCTTTTTCGAGTAACGACCCCCAGCACTGTCGTCCTTGCTGGAGTGTGATGTGATTTGTGATTTGACGTTATTTGTGACGTGCAGGTGCGCTGGATCGCTTACAACCCAATAGGGTGTCAGAATTGTATATGTTTATTCTCATCCCATAGACATATGTCTCATCCAACCACAATCAAATTAACTCTATCCAGATGGCGCGATTTATTTATTTTTTTTATTTTTTTTCAAGCCGGAATGAAAAGAAGCCGAAATGAAATAGGAGTAACGAGGCTATTTTTAAAATGTAAGGAGTAGAAAGTACAGATAATTGTGTGAAAATGTAAGGAGTAGAAGTAAAAAGTCGTCTGAAAAATAATTACTCCAGTAAAGTATAGATACCCGAAATTTCTACTTAAGTAAGGTAACGAAGTATTTGTACTTCGTTACTTGACACCTCTGTGTCTGAAATGCCTCATTAATATGCAAGTCATTTCAGCTCATTACTATGCAATTCTTTTGTCTTCTCAGGTGAGAATGGCCCATTATTCAGTGGTGATTCACGCCTCCACGCAAACTGTGTTTCTTGGCAAAAAGTGTCTTACAAAAACTAAATCAATATATTGTTTTATATGAAGGAGTAGGCAGCATAATTTTTACATAATTCTGAAGCAAAAACTCTAGTCTACAACCTCCAATACCCTAAAGTATTGTAAACACAGATTTACTATACTTTTTTTGGCCTTATTTCAGTGACTTAAGTTTTTTGTTTTTTCAATAAACACGCATAAATGTTATTCCTTCAAAAACACAAACATGTACATAAATGTTCCTCACATATTATTGTAGCCTAGTTTGTGCTGAATACAGTGTTAAGACACATTTTCCATTAATATGTTTATGAACAACTGAAAAAAGCACAGATGTCAGGGCATGTCAAAACTTCTCCAGGCCCCAAATCAGCTTCAGACTCCAGAGGGTTAATCACAATGTTAATACATGTTTTCATGTATTAACCGTCTTGGAACCTTCTAATACATGGCCTTTGGGTGGTATGGTTATGGTAGCCACTTGCTGATGCCACGTGTTTACTAAGGCAGGCCTACTTCGGCCTCCGGTGTAATATGTGGAGTTCAGTCATGTACTCCTCTCGCTATGAGAGTAACAAGGTGCTTTTTTACTGAGTATTCCGAGTGGCTAGCCCCTCGGGTTGATTATGGTAGTTTGGTTTAACTTACATCTGCCTCCCTAAGTCTGACTCTACTCTAGTTGAACTAAGAGCCACCTAGCGCCTAAGGTGGATCTTTTGTGCTCCTAGTAACAGCCACAAGACTTACGCCGTGTGTCTTAGAGGTTGCTAGGCCCTACGGGCCACCTTTTTGAACACACTGGAGTATGTTTGGGTGTATTTCTCTTTGAGAATTATCTGTATACACTTTCATTGGCCAGAGGCCCAAGTGATAAATCCAACCTCCTTTTTGTCTGGTTGTTTATTGTCCTTGGGGCCTAAACACTGCCACGAGCTGATGCCATGTGTCTGTTGAGGTTACAAGCCCCTCCAGGCCTTCCTCAATACATGTTAGCGTACGCTGTACTCCTCTTGATTTAAAGAGTAAAAGGTGCTTTTACTGAGAACACTGCTCATTGGATTGTGTTAGGTGGATTGTCATGCGGGTACTTTGCAGCCTCTTATGCTGCCATTGAAGTTGTCTGTCTGCCCCAGCAAGACAGGTGTTTAGGGAGGCCCCTCCAGGCCACTTTCTGAATATAGTTCTGTTTCACATAAATCTACTGTCATGCTGTAGGCCCCTCTTTGGCCTTCATGAGTATGTGCCCATTGCATGGTCTACCTGTTAGGTGAGCTTTGTACTCCCCTTGTTTGGGTTATGTATGTAATAGTGCTTAGACCTCCTCCTAAGATTCAGCCCTAGGCTGGTTTGTGCTCTCCTGTAGGAACAGGTGTTTAGCGCACAGCCTTCTCAGTGCATTAAGTGCTGAGTAGATCCTAGGATGAGCGGATTATACTCCCCTCTGAAAGATTATGTGTATTTTCATTATCTTTAGTTAGATGCATTTACATTGTGACTGTGCCTCAGGTGCAATCAACTCTGTGTTTGTAAAGGTGTGAACCAAATGGCCCATACAGACGTATGGCCCACAGAAACTGATGGGTGTGAATGGCAAAGAAACAGCATTGCTCAGAGCAGATCACAGGGTAGATCGATCTCCTGTGGTAGGTCCTAACAGTGTTCTATTGTTTGTAACCCTTTTGTCTTCATGTATAAAGCTCTGTCCCACAGACAGAACTTTGGGTTAAGATGTTTTGAAGGCTGACACGCTAACATCGCTGCTGAAGAACTGTGCTACACTACTACCTTCAATAAATTCTTCTCCTCACAAGAACTCTGGTCAAGCTTACTTATTTTATGTATTAGAGAAATCTAATACATTGGCAAGCCACCCAAACGACTGCACGGCCAAATATAGCAAAATCTAACAATTTGGCGAGCCAGCCAGGAGAGACTGACAAGAAGAGAACTCACCAACTGCAACAAGAAGTGAACACAAAAGTCTTGGAGATTCTACAGTTTTTATGTTGAAGATCAACAGACTGCATCTGTGGATACAATTTATTTGAATCAACTGGATTCTGTCTCAAATATCCTAATTTGGTGAGTGAAACTTATCAGCTCTCTTAAAAGAACTTAAAGAAAATAAAAGAAAAAAGGAATAATAAGTAGACCAGTAAAATTTGTAGTGTAGTCACATACAGTGTAGCACTGTTGAGAATTTTAGGCTTGGGCCTTTCTTGTGAGTCTGTAGGAACCTTTTAAATGTTTAGTTCATTCTTCTGAGACTGTAGGAGCTATAGAAATAAGGTTTATAGCTTGGCCCTGTTCTCTTAAGTCTGTAAGAATCATTTAAGAAAAAGGTTTAGTCCATTCTCATGAGACTGTAGGGGCCGTAGATATGTACTACAAGGCTTGGGCCTTTCTTATGAGTCTGTAGGAACCTTTTAAATGATTTAGTCCATTCTCCTGAGACTGTAGAAGCTATTTATATAAGGTTTATAGCTTGGCCCTGTTCTCTTGAGTCTGTAGGAATCATTTAAGGAAGAGGTTTAGTCCATTCTCATGAGACTGTAGGAGCCACAGATATATAGTACACGGTTTGGTCCTTTCTCTGGAGTGTGTAGGAATTGTTTAAGAAACAATTTGGTCCGTTCATTAAGAGATTGTAGAAGCAAAGGCTTGGTCCTTTCTCTTTGTGTCTGTAGAAATTGTTAAAGAAACAGTTTAGTCCATTCATCCAGAGACTGCAGAAACCATAGAATGTCTTGGGACTGATGTTGCTGCAAGAATTATAATTTCTTGACTGGGTGCTAATTCAGTAGCCATTATTTTAGTTTTGAAATAAATGTTCTAACTGGGTTAGAAGTTGATGGCATAAAGCCATGGAACTATAAGTTGGTTACCCTTCCGATGAAAGATACGGAAAGATCTAAAGTAAATTGTCTAAGAGACAAACTCAGCCTTGTGAGCTAGGACTCAAAAAGAATAGAACAAGTCTTTTCAGTCAGAAGTTTTCAGAAATGAAACAAGGAAATTAGCCTGAAAATGAATGTTTTGTCTTAACAGTAATATTGAAAACTTGTTAGGAGTACAAGTAGAGTCCATAATGCACAATGTTGTATTTTGGAAACATGTTTGATTTGTCTATGTATCTGAAATGGTCAGTCTAAAAGATTTCTGAGAATTTAAATCTGAATAAGCACATTGACGGCTCTAACACCTTTTGTTCTGTTTCACACCTCTGAGGGTACATCTCCTGTACTTGCCATGGCTGAGTCTGCACGAAACAATGGTAACGGCCCTGCATTGAGGCCAACAACAGAAAGACATGGAACAGAACCTCCAAATGTTACTATTGATCAAATGATGGAAAATCTGAATGAATATTTGGACAAAAGGCTGGGACTAAGGAAGTGCCAGGGTGACATCTGCCAGAAGTACAACATTAGGCACTCAGAGAATGGACAATGGGCCTTGCCGGACATTAAAAGGCCTTATGGAAAGATGCAGCGCTCAAGAGCAAACACAAACAGAGATGGCTTGTCTGTAATTTTGGTTAAACAAATTCAACAGCATCTACAGAAGTGTGAGACTGACAAATTACTACATGAGAACAAAGCAGAGAAAGCAAAGGTTCGAGCATTGGCTGAACAATTGCAGAATGAAAAGAAAGACAAAGAAAGACTACTAAATGAGAAGACCAAGTTGTTAAATTTGCTTTCCAAACAATTGGAATCAAAAGACTGTTCTGGAAAAAAGAGTCATTCCATAAGATCTAGCAGCAAAGCAGAACAAGAGTTTCTCTATCCATACAGTGATCTCCAGAAGAATGAGGATCAACAAGACCTTTATCTGCTTGGAGAAAGTGACCGCAGTTCCACAGTGAACTCTGACAGCGATGTCAACACACATGATGATATCATAAAGGACAACTTGAAGGTTAGGCTTGCTCCTGTAATTGTCAAAAACAGAAGGACTGAAGTTGAAATTGACAATGAGGAGGAGTATGAGGAAAATGGTGAACGACGAACTCGAACTGTCACAAAAGTGGTAAAGAAATATGTTCCACACAGAACATACCAGCCAGCTACTCCAGAGCAAGTTGACAAATGGTCAAAAGATTTGCCAGATGTGTAGAAACAACCACGGAAAGCTTGGCAATTTCTTCAGCGTTTGCAGAAAATCTACAATTTGCACCCACTAGACGGAGTGATGATTGTTAATGTGAACTTAAGGGACAATGACCAAAAGAGATTAACAGAAAGTGTTGAAAGAAGGACTGGTGAGTCTCAAGCGAACATTGAGGCTGGATGGGAGGCTGTACAAACATTCTTGTTTGAACTGAAACCTGCAGAGGTTAATTGGGCTAAAATTACCTCATGCATGCAGAAGACAAGAGAAAGTGTTGCTGAGTATGAAGAACGCTTCATACAAATTTGGTTGGAATATGCTGGTGTGAACAACAATGATGATCTCAGTAAAGATACTGGCATGCCTCTTAAAACCGCATTTGTAAATGGACTGAAACCTAAGATTTCTAAAGCCCTTAAAATCAGTTATGATGACTGGGACAGCATTGGAACAGCATTCATGCAGATTGTTGAATGGTCAGCAAAGACTGAAAGAACACAGGAAGTCAATCTCAGAGCTTTGCAAACCAAAACCTTGTCATTCAACAACAGGACAACGGGGTATGAAGAACATGAATATGTGAGATACCCAAAAGCAAAAAGTCAAGGAAGATGCAGGTGCTGCAACGAAGAAGGACACTCGGTTTGTGATTGCAAGTTGATTTTAACACATCAAAGTGATGATGAGGACAACTTGTTGAAGAGGTTTCAGCAGCTGACAGACAAGCAAAAGCAGACTCTGCTGAAAGCTTTTGAGCCGCAGGAAAACTGAAGAACCTCTCTCTGCAGCACCAACTAGTGACATCTCATCCAACAACTGATGTACTCCATGTGTATGCAAATAAGGTGAAAGCATACACAGAAGTTTCAACAACTGAAGCCAAAGATGATGTCCTAGTAGACGGTGCTGCTAAACAAGCCGTAAAGGAGAGAGGTGCACATACAGCGGCATTAAGACAACTTGAGCAAGACAGACAACCAGACAGTAAACAGATGCAGAATGAAGTGCACAAAGAAGAAAAAAAAACATCATTGATGGAAAGTGGAGTTGAACTGCATGAAGACAACCAATGCAGTCAGGATGAGCAGAGGAAAACAGGAATAAGCTTCTTTGAACATGTCACAGGCCGGCCCATGCCCAATGAAAATCTAACATGTGACAGCCTTGTCCAACCTGATGAAAGACTCAGCCTGGCAGTACACAATGCCAAGGATAAAGTTTTGACACCTCCAAAGGGGGGCCATTGTAGATTAACAATTCAAAAAACTCCAGGTGGAAAAGCCCACATCAGGATCTCTTGGTAGCTGATGGAGCAGTTAAGGTGCAAAGAAAAGAAAAGTGGATCGACGTGAGCCAGTGGGATTTGAAACATCTACCTAGAGATGAGGGATAGATGGCAGTAGTGTTTATCAGAGTCCAGAAATGGCGGGACTAGGGTTTTTAGGCTCTAGCTTGTCGCCTGAGGACGAAGACATAAACATACATCCACTGATAAACACAGTAGTGTCCTGCCAATATTAAATAGGGACAGTTTTAGGAGCAGTTAAGTGTTATTTGATTAAAATATTTTCCTTGGCAAGATACGTTTCCCTTTTCTCTTTTGTGTGATTGCAGGTGTTTCAGCACTCCAGATGATGACCAAAGACGTCCAACGCCTAGACCGCACTGCACTGGCTACCTATCTGAACGTGCCTGAACGTCCACAGAAAACAACACTATCCGCCACTTCCTCAAGACCACAATGTCAAAATAAGAAAGGACTCAAGCATTCAGGAGGATGCAGTCTTCATCATAAACTTCGTCATTACATTAAGTAATGAAACCTGTATGCAGCATGCTGTATACATGATTTATGGAAGTTTGTTTTTATGATAAAATATGATCAGAGGAGGGATTGAAAGATTATGTGTATTTTCATTATCTTTAGTTAGATGCATTTACATTGTGACTGTGCCTCAGGTGCAATCAACTCTGTGTTTGTAAAGGTGTGAACCAAATGGCCCATACAGACGTATGGCCCACAGAAACTGATGGGTGTGAATGGCAAAGAAACAGCATTGCTCAGAGCAGATCACAGGGTAGATCGATCTCCTGTGGGAGGTCCTAACAGTGTTCTATTGTTTGTAACCCTTTTGTCTTCATGTATAAAGCTCTGTCCCACAGACAGAACTTTGGGTTAAGATGTTTTGAAGGCTGACACGCTAACATCGCTGCTGAAGAACTGTGCTACACTACTACCTTCAATAAATTCTTCTCCCCACAAGAACTCTGGTCAAGCTTACTTATTTTATGTATTAGAGAAATCTAATACATTGGCGAGCCACCCAAACGACTGCACGGCCAAGTATAGCAAAATCTAACACCTCAATATGAGGGTTTATAGCACTCAGCTGAGTTCTGCTCTCCAGGATGCCCGTCTCTACGCGTGGTTTTGAGTTTGTTTCTGCCTCTGTGCAGTCACTATCTTCTATGAAGAATGCGTTTTAGAGGCTCTGTATTCAGACAGGACTGGCCAAGACTAAGTTTGTCTTGTGACAGACCAGGTCAGTCTCCCTGGTGGCATTGGGGGTGACTTGTTCCCCTCTAGTGACTGGCCGAGGTTCCCTTTGGTTCCTTGGCCACGTTCCCTTAAAGGGACCACTTTCTCTTCTGAAAAGTTTGTTCCAGACACCTTAGCAGCTTCTGTAGGCCCTCTGAGGAAAGCCTTCTTGAAGTTCAGCTTGGGCTGTTGGCCAAAGGGAATGCGGTCACTGACAGCCTGGGGGAGGAGGAGTTGCCAAGCAGTTTCTAACTGCTCTTGAGCCTTTGTCTCAGCCATATTTCTTGGCATGCACTCTCATCAAGCGTGGCTGTGTGGGTATATCGTTCCCCATAGCGTTTGCAAATGCAGAGTAGAAGTACCCTTTCGAAAGGGAACGTCTCAAGTTACGTATGTAACCATGCTTCCCTGAGAACAGGGAACGAGACTCTGCATTTCTTTGCCATGCTTCGGGCTGCCTACTGAACAGTCCCTCAAGACGATGGATGATGACTGATTCCCCAGGCGTGCCTTTTATACTTTCGGGTCGCACCGTATGACGTCATAGGCTGTCGCTGGCCAATAGGCATTGGAGTTATTGGATAGTTGGCTTTCAGACACCGAGTCACGTGACGTTCCCTATAGCGTTTGCAAACGCAGAGTCTCGTTCCCTGTTCTCAGGGAACCATGGTTACATACAGTACGTAACCTGAGACGTTACCTTGATTTAAATTTCTTATAAGCTTAAAGGGTTAGTTCACCCAAAAATGAAAATAATGTCATTTATTACTCACCCTCATGTCATTCTACACCCGTAAGACCTTCGTTAATCTTCGGAACACAAATTAACACTCTGAGGTCTGAAAACGCGCCAGCGCGTTTTGCAGGGTTTTTTTTTACATTGCAGCAAAACAGACTTAAAATACTCCGTCATTTTTTGTCATAGAGACATAAGTAATATATCAATTGAAACTATAGAATATCTTCTTTTATTTGTATACACTCAGAGTACAAACAAAATGTTGTGCTTTTTGTAAAATAAAGAAAACTAACATGATGCGTGATTTCTCCTCTCCCTCTAGACAAAATCCAATCTGATAGTTCTCAGAAAATTAATTGTAACTTAGTGAATACTAATCACAGAAAAATTACACTTATGTCTAAAAAAACTTTAAGATGTCAGGTTTTAAATCATGTAAGTCAAATCGAAAACAAACCTTCTGTGTTTATGTAATCTGTATGAAAAGAGAGCCATGTCAGAAGTCCGTGATTCAGCTCATTATCCGCTAATGCGGCCACGCCCACGGAGCCAGCGCTATTCAGATGCAAATTCAGAGGCAATGCATGCATTCATCATCTTAATCATGTATTTATTGTATTGAAAAGTGTTTATCTGGATGTAAAAGTCATGGTTAGCGGGCTCTAGAAGACATGCAGTTAGTTCCTGTTTTCTTTTCTTCTATAGATGAAGTTTAGATGAGTTTTTGTTTCTTTAGCGCCCTCCGGCTGCAGTATGAATTGGGAACTCCATTCATGCAATAGCCTCTTCTTCTTTTAGATGAATTTGTGGACTAAAAATGCACAGAGAGCGCCCTCCGACTTCAAGGATGAATTGAAAACACCAGCGCTCATAGTAATGACAGTGAATATTAAATAAAAATAACTCCTCTGTATAGAAAATTGACATAAACATATGAGAATCCAATATTTCTCCAAATGTGCATGTTTTTAAACTAAAAGCCTATATTCAGACTCTTTGCATCACAGAAATACATTATATTTTAAAGTATAATATAAAACCATTACTTTATATTGTAATAATATTTTTCTGTATGTTTCATATATCATGATGAGCTTGAGACACCACAGAAGGTTTTTTTCACAGCCTACCTGACTGAAATGCCTCATTAATATGCAAGTCATGGCCCATTTTCAGTGGTGATTCACGCCTCCTCGCATACTGTGTTTCTTGGCAAAAAGTGTCTTACAAAAACTAAATCAATATATTGTTTTATATGAAGGAGTAGGCAGCATAATTTTTTACATAATTTTGAAGCAAAAACTCTAGTCTACAACCTCCAATACCCTAAAGAATTGTAAACACAGATTTACTATACATTTTTTGGCCTTATTTCAGTGACTTAAGTTTTTTGTTTTTTCAATAACCACGCATAAATGTTATTCCTTCAAAAACACAAACATGTACATACATGTTCCTCGCATATTATTGTAGCCTTGTTTGTGCTGAATACAGTGTAATGACACTTTTTCCATTAATATGTTTATGAACAACTGAAAAAAGCACAAATGTCAGGGCATGTCAAAACTTCTCCAAGCCTCAAATCAGCCTCAGACTCCAGAGGGTTAAGATATTTTATATAAAATCTGTTGGCTCAGTGAGGCCTATATTGAGAGCAAAGCCATTGAAACTCTCAAGATCCATAAAGGTACTAAAAACATATTTGAAACAGTTCATGTGAGTTCAGTGGTTCTATCTTAATATTATAAAGCTGTAACACTGTCACATAAAATGTTTTACCACTCTATTTATTACAATGATTTTATGTATAATAGAGTTTTAATTGGTTTACATGTGTTTTAGTCTATTTTATTCCTTACTTATTTTAATGTGTGTATGTCTTTAAATATGTATGGGTCTGCCTGCCAGGAACCAGGAAGTAAGCCAGCATAAAGGAGGCAGCATGGCAAACAATCAGCCCGCCCATTATAAACGTGATCACAAATCAGCTGGACTGTGGAGTTGCATTTTATGGACTTGCCTTTCCAGCAAATCACATCACCTTCACTTGGATTAACACTTCCGTGGACTTTGTATATACACCGGTGGACACTTTCACATTGGGACTTTCAGCACGTTACTAGGACTCTTAAGGACTGTTTTAGGGTATGGTGCAAATGGACTCCCTGCTTTTAAACGGCCTAAGTTTTTCTAGTTTTATTGTGTTGTTTTAAGTTCCTTGTGATTATTGTAAATACACCTTATTTATTCATTTCTGTTGTCTGTATCATCTTTTTAAACACTCATAACTGCTCACACAGTACAATCTGACCCCAATTTCAATCAATGTAAAATCGACCGATAGGGCCGATCGTTACATATGGTGGCCCGTACTGGGAACGTTTAAGATTTTAAAAGCTGTGTTGAGAAGAGTGTTTTAAGATGACGACAAATCCAATTAATGCTGCTGCTTTTAATACATCTGCTGGTTTTAACGATGAACGGGTTTTACATCATTGTGAATGTGTACAGCTTCGTGCTGAGGTGGCTGCTCTTAAATACATTGTTTTAAAACTGGAGAAGGATTTTAAAGACTCTGTTGAAAGTAATCTTAACCGTGAACTGTATTTTAGAGAGGCTGTGGATTTTAAATTTGAGAAAATGGAGGAATCTATAAAGGATGCCGTGGTTACACTAGAGAGAGAGGTCATCGACTGTTTTAAGAGGAGAGACAAGAAATGGGCGAAACAGCTGGAACAAGCCAAGGATCCAGAAACCGCCATCTCCCCTCCCACTGCGACGACCAGCCCAGTGCCTCCCACGTCGACCCCTGGCTTTCCTCTGACCAACGATCCCACTGCCTCAACCAATTCACGGACAGTCAACAGAGCAACCGATGGACAATTCTGTGCCACTACTCCAACTGGGCCAGACTTCGACACCATCTTCTCCATCCTCCCCTTCTCCAGAGAGCAGCTCACCAGCTCACAGGGTGATGACGACACTCTCCAGAGACTTTCCATCTCTCCCTCCACACCACCAACCGACGGGATCGAAGTACGGGACCACCAAGGCGTGCTGTACCGTCAGATCCAAAAGGGGGACGGCAACGTAAAGATCCAGCTCATCGTCCCCAAGGCCCTGATCCAGCAGACGGTACAGCACTTCCATCGAAAGACACCAGAGAGACACCATGGGCGGCTGAAGACCCTCCTGAGGATCCTGGAGGTCGCCTGGTGGCCCACGATCCGCAGCGACACCTGGAGATTCATCGGCGACTGTAAGTCGTGTGGTGTGGAGACCAAGAAGTGTGCTGTCATCAACCCCAGCAGAAAACCACCTCATCATCCACCTCATCACCGTTCATCATCAACATCACACACCAAAGAGACCCACAAACCGGATAGGAGGAAATGTCGGGGGGAGTGGCGTGCCAGGAAGGCTGGATGCTTCAGGACCTTGGGAGGAATGGCGTCACCGACCCAAGGACATCCAGGCTGGTATCTGTTTCCACCTCTCTCTAGTGTTCCCATAGATTCCTCCGGAAGACTAGTGCCTCTGTGGGAGGGCCTAGTTTTATCTAATTTATTGCAAAGACATTTTAAGACACACATTCGAGAGGATACCCACTACATGGACAATGGTTGACAGTACCTTTTTAAGGACTAGTTTCTTTCCCGAGGTGACGTAAGCTAAGGGGGGGGGGACTATGTAACACTGTCACATAAAATGCATGTTTTACCACTCTATTTATTACAATGATTTTATGTATAATAGAGTTTTAATTGGTTTACATGTGTTTTAGTCTATTTTGTTCCTTACTTATTTTAATGTGTGTATGTCTTTAAATATGTATGGGTCTGCCTGTCATGTGACTGGTCACATGACAGGAACCAGGAAGTAAGCCAGCATAAAGGAGGCAGCATGGCAAACAATCAGCCCGCCCATTATAAACGTGATCACAAATCAGCTGGACTGTGGAGTTGCATTTTATGGACTTGCCTTTCCAGCAAATCACATCACCTTCACTTGGATTAACACTACCGTGGACTTTGTATATACACCGGTGGACACTTTCACATTGGGACTTTCAGCACGTTACTAGGACTCTTAAGGACTGTTTTAGGGTATGGTGCAAATGGACTCCCTGCTTTTAAACGGCCTAAGTTTTTCTAGTTTTATTGTGTTGTTTTAAGTTCCTTGTGATTATTGTAAATACACCTTATTTATTAATTTCTGTTGTCTGTATCATCTTTTTAAACACTCATAACTGCTCACACAGTACAATCTGACCCCAATTTCAATCAATGTAAAATCGACCGATAGGGCCGATCGTTACATAGCGACAAGAATACATTTTGTGCGCCAAAAAAATAAAAATAAATAAATAACGACTTTTCAACAGTATCTAGTGATGGGCTGATTTCAAAACACTGCTTCATGAAGCTTCTGAGCTTAATGAATCTTTTGTTTTGAATTAGTGATTCAGATCTCCTATCAAACAGCTAAACTGCTGAAATCATGTGACTTTGGCGCTCCGATCCACTGATTCGATTCATAAAGCTCTGAAGCAGTGTTTTGAAATAGGCTCATCACTAGATTTTGTTGGTCTTTTTTTTTTGTTTTTTTTTGTTTTTTTGTGCACAGAAAGTATTCTTGTTGCTTTATACTAAACCTTCAATTGAATTAATAATAATTACTATTTTGTCTAAAGACTACATATAAAATAGCTACCAAAATTAATGTTGGTACCTGCAGTTTGACTAAAAATAATGACTAAAAGTTGACAAAAATGCAATGACTTTTTGTCAGCTAAAACTAGACATATGAAAGACAAAAATGACAAAAATGTGACTAAGACTAAGCATTTTTGTCTGAAGATGAAGACTAAGACTAAATCAAAAAAGGCTGCTAGAATGAACAGCGATTCAACCAGACAGGATCCAGTCTCAATGGAGGAGAATCATTCTATTTATAAGAATCAAATACACACTTAACGATTGTAAGGCCGATTATGAATGTAAATTGATACTTATGACTGATCGTGCTCAAACGCGTCCAGTCAGAGCCAGTTGCTTTCAGTCTGTGATTACAGTCGGTGTTCAAATTCCATGTGTGAGTATATAAATCGGCTCCAATCGAAGGAAACAATCGGTATGTGTGTTCAGTTCAGTCTTAGAATGTTTCAGCTAATCGTTAGGTGTGTCCCCGGCTTTAGTAAAAGCAGTTTATAGACATCTTTACACAAGTTAAAGAACTTAAAAAAAGGATAATATAGTTGAAAAATCATACAAACTGAATTATTTCTATTATTTATGTAGTGATCAACTGATCAACATCTCCAGCTCATCAAAATGTTTAATTTACCTTTAAAATATATCCTTAAAGACCTACATTCTCTATGGTGTATTGATCTGATAGAAGGAAACCCCCACCCATGGTGTAAATGTCATCACGATAATGGCTTCATTCCAGGGGCTCTGTTAGGGGAGAGCGAGTCTGATACGTAAGGAAGATACAACGTGCATGTGCTGAATTATGAATGAACCTTGGCTCCAGGAGAGATCTGATATTCCTTTTAAAAAAAGGGGGTTAGCCGGAAACATAAGTGTCATGGTCATTTTAAGCTAAATCGTGGGAAATAGAAAGAAAGAAAAAGACAGATAAAATAAGCATGATTCTGACATACTTGACATACAAATTGATGGCGATATCTATGGACTTTTAAGGTAACCAGCTAACCTAGCTAATTATTTTTATTCAGTTTTTTATTAGAATGTTAGTGAGGAGAAAAAAAAATGTAGCTATCAATCCACATATGTGGTTATGCTCATTTTGGTAGCTCTTTTGAAAGCATCTTGACAAAAACGGCTCTGTATTTTATGAAGCACACACATAAGACCTGAACCAGAAATGATGCAACCTGTTTATACGGAAGTGTGTCATGTTTAACACCCATTAAGAGTGATTTTTTTGTTGTTGCGTTCTTCCCCATCTCACATAGTATGTTTGTTGTATGAACTTACAGAGAGTATGCCATTCCAAATGTTTCACATATTTTAAAGAGACTGTTTGTAAGTTTTATTAGTCAGACTTTCTGACAGCTGCTGTCACACCAAAGCATAAATATCTCAAAGCGTAAAGAACCTAACACTCATGCAGCATCTTCAAAGTCACCATCTGTGTGCATGCACACCTTTACCCAAAAAAGCAACCAAGGGAATGTGTAATCAATGTGTAATCAGCATGACTTTGAAGACAAATTTGAGTTTTTCCAAACACCCTTAGCCTACTGAAATCAATAAATTAACATACACACTGTCTGATATGGAAAATCCTAGCCTGCTCTAGAATGATTGGAATAATGTCATATCTTTTATTCTGCTGGGAATAAGTGAATAAGAATACAGTCTCTTCCTGTTGTTGGAATGAGTCACATTCAAAATCTAATTTTCAAATCCCCCCAGACACATGTCCGTTCATATATATAACTTCCTATGATATTTCTGAACAAATAAGGTGTTGAGCCGTAATTAGATCAAAACCAAAGGCACAAAAAGACGTAGATAGTTTTGACTTGTTACAGAACAGTTCAGTAAACTGCTCAACGTAAAGTAGATCAATATACTATATAATCAGATAAGCTCAATGGACACAAGTCACACTAGTAAATGCAAATTACATAAAAAAACAGAATTAAATTTGTATTGAAGTTAAAATATTATACAATTTTAAATTCACTCTATAATGTAGTCAAATCCTTTACAGTTGGTTTGCAGATTCCTCTCTGTCTCTAATTACACAAGGTATTTTCCTCAGGCAGCATATTGACTATGCTTGTGTGGATCCTCTAATGGTGCTCTCAGAGTGCAATGTCTCGGAGGTTCATCAGGGTGGAAGTTCGTGGTTGGGACAGAAGTTGATTGGGAAGTGTAATCAGTTGGGGAGTTGCATTTACTGTATTTAGAGGATGATTATGTAATCAGTTGGACAAAAGGCACATTATGTCATGACATTTCTATTTTGCTTTTATTGGGGCAACCCCTTGTCAAAAATGTGTTTATGATTCTAATTACACCGTATCCTAATTGTATTATATGAGAATCCTTTAAAAATCATAACATTAAACTGGATACATTGCAATTGCTTTAGATTTAATTTTATTTTGATATTGTGTGATTTTTCATCAGAATGTACTTGTATTGTATTTGAAAACGAGGATGGCGGAATCGAAGGAGCTTATTTGTACACTGGAATATTATTGATCTCTCAAGCGTCACTTCACAGCGTCATCAGCTCCGTTCAAGGGGTCTGCCCTTGTTAAAGTTGGGTTATTTTGGAAATGACTAATAAATATTAATAAGGCCCTGTTGAAGTATTTGAGATGTATGGTTTATTTAAACTGCAAAGGTAAAACATACATTTAAATTTTTGTGACAGATGTGAAGGGGGAGAATTTATATGTGTCAGGTATTTCGACAAGAAAGAATGAATTTGTGATAATTTTGCATTGATAAGGGACAACACAAACTACGAAAACATTTTATTTTATTACATAAACAGTTTATACATAGAAAAAACTTACATTTTCGATTCATCAAAATATCCACCATTAGCAGCTATCTGACCTAAACTGGGTTCTAATTGGTTCATTGTATTCTAAACTTAATTGGCAATCAACTGTTGAAGCTATTAAGGTGTGCTGACCCAAAAATCTTTTACAAACCTGGGCCAAGATTAAACCAGTAACCTGGCATCACAGCTGGCAAAGGGGCATATCTGACTTTGACATGTATATATTGCCATTATTATGTAATCAAAGTGAAAATTATTATTGCTGGTCTTCATTGATAATGTCAAGTTACTTTAATGTATTTGTACCAAAAAATGATAAGGATTTATGCTGATATTCTGATATTGTCCAAAACCACACTTTGCCAGGGGTGTTTCCAAACTTTTGGAGGGCAGTATATATAATGTATATATAATATATATATATATATATATATATATATATATATATATATATATATATATATATATATATATATATAATTTTTTCCATAGCTGTATATATACACACACATACAGGTGCTGGTCATATAATTAGAATATCATAAAGTTGATTTATTTCACTAATTCCATTCAACAAGTGAAACTTGTATATTATATTCATTCATTACACACAGACTGATATATTTCAAATGTTTATTTCTTTTAATTTTGATGATTATAACTGACAACTAAAGAAAATCCCAAATTCAGTATCTCAGAAAATTAGAATATTGTGAAAAGGTATAATATTGAAGACACCTGGTGCCACACTCTAATTAGCTAATTAACTCTAAACACCTGCAAAGGCCTTTAAATGGTCTCTCAGTCTAGTTCTGTAGGCTACACAATCATTGGGAAGACTGCTGACTTGACAGTTGTTCAAAAGACGACCATTGACACCTTGCACAAGGAGGGCAAGACACAAAAGGTCATTGCAAAAGAGGCTGGGTGTTCACAGAACTCTTTGTCCAAGCACATTAATAGAGAGGTGAAGAGAAGGAAAAGATGTGGTAGAAAAAAGTGTACAAGCAATAGGGATAACCGCACCCTGGAGAGGATTGTGAAACAAAACCCATTCAAAAATGTGGGGGAGATTCACAAAGAGTGGACTGCAGCTGGAGTCAGTGCTTCAAGAACCACTACGCACAGACATATGCAAGACTTGGGTTTCAGCTGTCGCGTTCCTTGTGTCAAGCCACTCTTGAACAACAGACAGCGTCAGAAGCGTCTCGCCTGGGCTAAAGACAAAAAGGACTGGACTGCTGCTGAGTGCTCCAAAGTTATGTTCTCTGATGAAAGTAAATTTTGCATTTCCTTTGGAAATCAGGGTCCCAGAGTCTGGAAGAAGAGAGGAGAGGCACACAATCCATGTTGCATGAGGTCCAGTGTAAAGTTTCCACAGTCAGTGATGGTTTGGGGTGCCATGTCATCTGCTGGTGTTGGTCCACTGTGTTTTCCGAGGTCCAAGGTCAACACAGCCGTATACCAGGGAGTTGTAGAACACTTCATGCTTCCTGCTGCTGACCAACTTTATGGAGATGCAGATTTCATTTTCCAACTGGACTTGGCACCTGCACACAGTGCCAAAGCTACCAGTAGCTGGTTTAAGGTCTATGGTATCCCTGTTCTTAATTGGCCAGCAAACTCGCCTGACCTTAACCCCATACAAAATCTATGGGGTATTGTCAAGAGAAAGATGTGATATGCCAGACCCAACAATGCAGAAGAGCTGAAGGCCACTATCAGAGAAACCTGGGCTCTCATAACACCTGAGCAGTGCCACAGACTGATCGACTCCATGCCACGCCGCATTGCTGCAGTAATTCAGGCAAAAGGAGCCCCAACTAAGTATTGAGTGCTGTACATGCTCATACTTTTTAGTTGGCCAAGATTTCTAAAAATCCTTTCTTTGTATTGGTCTTAAGTAATAAAGTAATTTATATATATATATATATATATATATACACACTCTGCTGTGCTTAAGAGTGTAAGAGAATGCAAGGCTGTCTGAACATATTAAAGTGCATGAGTGTTTGTGTGTGTGCGTGTGTGTTTGTGTGCTTATGAATATTACATCCCTGGCATGTCTTGAGTAGCAGCAGATGGCTTGTCTCTTGCCTTCTTAATGTGCACCTGTACCCTCACCACACATATTTAATTAAGCCATGCCTGGAGCATCTGAAATTCCCTTAATCTTTCCATCTTTCAGCATTTTCAGTGGAATGTCCTCTTTTCCATCACCACCATCTTCCTGTCCATACTTTCTATATCAACAAATTAGATTAATGATCAGAAAAGCAAATGTAGAAACTGACTAATCAATAAGCAGTCTCGGATTGACTCACATTTGGTTATCAGATTTGGAGCACAAGTGGATTCTGATTGGCTCAATGGATGAACTGTATCGCCGGAGCTTCTGTCATTGAACAGTATTGATCGTAGGCTGAAGATATTGTTTTCATGCTGGTGCAAAGACTCAACCCTATCAGGTAAAGTCAACATGTGAAATAGCTGTTAGTCATTAATCACCTGTAATACACAGAGGGTGGATTAACTGAATAATCATTAAACACACAGGAAACAGGAAGACATGAATGAACACGTCATTCATGAGTACTTAGTGACATTTCATAGTATTAGTAACATATGTAAGAACACCCTGTGGTTCTGTTTGTAAGATTAAAGTTACTTGGAAAAATAAAAACCATAACCTCATGTTTGCTTGGTACTTAGTTATACAGCAGTGAGCAGCTGTTCATGATAATCACCGAGAGATAGATAACCAGACTAGTTGTCACTGGATACTCCAGTGAATATTTCTCAGTTTTTTTTTTTTGTTGTTGTTTAATAGACAAACTTTGTTGGCACCAAAAAAAGAAAGGAAAAAAAGAGTTATCATTTCACCTCCACCGCTGATGGAAAGCAATCTGACAGGACTTAGGCAAATCATGTTCATGGATGATGTATTAAGTTGAACTTTTATTAACGTTACTTTGGTATGAAGCAGGGCAGAAGTCGAGAGCCATGGTACAAGATCAAGGCCGATGGAGTGAATGCTAATGAGAGAAACATGCACGAAACACCGGTCTTGAGTCCCATGGAGGAGCTCCAGAGCTTATATTATGCTTATATGCCACAGTAGGCCACTACCACTCTTTTTGTTTTGTTGTTTATTTTTACATTAAGATTAAAGTTACGTTTAGTGTTTGCCGGTTCCTGTCTCCTCCTTCCCTGAACTTGAATTTTGTTACAATTACATTTTATCACTTAAAATCACATTATTTTATTTCATTCTAAAGAAATAGCTATGAGTGCTGAATTAATACTCATACATAACTTTATTTGGTGAATTAAAATTGTGGGGTAATGCAGCGCTGTTTTATTTGGTCAAAACAATCAAACTAAAATACATTTGATTTAAGTGTGTTGAAAGTTATGTTATAGCATTACTCTGTGTGTTCACTGGATTTTTACATATTACTAGATTTTTACAATTAAGTTCTACAAATTGTTGGACAATAAGTTAACAGAACAACTGTTAGATTTTACCGTGTACATATGTATATTTGACATGAATAAAACCCCTGAAAGGTTTTTTGACAATATGATACATGATACAATTTTGATATATGACAAGCGTTGAGCGAGTCTCTCTCTAGCCAAAGCAAGAAAGCAAATTGTGTAGTAATTTAGCAGAATGATTACTTCACACACTTAACTAGGTCCTATAGTGTTATAATTGCTTTTGTCCAGAGAACAACATATATTTTCTGTGTTTGAAACCAACATACAAGTCAGTCCTAGCCTTGATCTCCACTACACATATAGACTAATAACAACAATTTAATGTATTATTTATACTGTACAATCATCTAAAATATCACAATGAGCTCCTGACACTTCCAGATACATGTAGATGAATAGATAAATGATGAATGAATATAAGGATAGAAAGAAGTAAACATGGGTAGATGACAATGGTCTGAAATATTGATTGTTTCTCTGTAGTTGTTACCATAGTTTGGTCCATAACGTCTGGAATTTTTTTATTATTATTTCGAAGACAGTATCGCCCACATTCAATCTTTCATCTTTTCTAAACAAAGACATATAAAATACAGTTTCCATGCACACAGAGAGAAGAGAAAATGAAAGAAAGAAAGAAAGAAAGAAAGAAAGAAAGAAAGAAAGAAAGAAAGAAAGAAAGAAAGAAAGAAAGACAGCAACAGATAAAAGTTTGCTGTTTTGCACTTTAACTCGCATCAACTTGACATATTTAGACCCTCTTTTTACTGTTCCTCTAGTGAAACTTCATCTCAGGGCAGCTATAAAATGAGCCTACAAGAGCAAAGACTTCCAAGAGTGATGCCTTGAAAAGTTTGAAACATTAATAATGGTTATTTCTGTGGTGAATATTGGAATATTCGTGTGTAGGAGGCTGACTGACAGTCTTTTCAGCAGATTATTGATGTCTGAACAAGGCTAATTACTACAGGCTTCTGAGACATCATCTCTCACATTCATGCTGTGGACCTCTCAGCCCTCTTTCTCACCATTTAAACATCACTTAACAAGAACAGACAAGAGGAAATGGATGAGAGTTTGGTTTCAGGAGTAAACATATGATGTACTTGAGGGTGTGGCTCTCTGTTTTGTCCATTATGTGCCTATTAATGGTCAGTCACCATTAATATTGTATACCAGAGATCATTGTGTAAAACATCATTAGGTCATCCCAAACCAACCAAATTTTCAAACCCGAATGGAAATCAATCATATTGCTATAGATCTTATCCAATTCTCAAAAAAAGTGTCCCCCCTACATCAAAAGTCTGCAATCTTTTTGTTATCTGGCCCCAAACAATGTCGATTTCTCAGCTTTTGAGAAACTAACTCTTTTTTCATCTTCTCATGGTAATTTATTCATAATTCTTGAATCTGACGTGTCACAGTTGAGACAGTTGGGGTTGCCATGTGTCCCTCAGGCTTTAATTAGGATCTTCATTCAGAACTTCTGTAGAAGCCTGAGGGAGGCCAGTATTTGCATTTCAAATGTTAAAAAGTCACCCCTTCACATACAGCTCCATTGTTATCTAATTAATATAGGATGCTGCACCTGTAAGGAATTATGTTCATAATACTGATTAGAAAATGTATGATTGCTATTATATTCAATGAATATTCATTTTGCATTGAAAACCAGAAATGTTCCTCCCTTTCCAGCAGCGGACAGCAAATTGTTGATTAGATTTTGTGTCTGTCATTGTTGAAGTCAGGCCATATTGCTGAAGTATTTCAAAGGATTTTGACAGAGTTTTGCATAAATCAGTGCTGATTTCCGTGAAGGGACTAGGGATGAGACAGGAGAGAAAACAAAATATTGGTCACATCGTAAATCTGAGAAAATGCTCTTGTGAGGATTTCACGCTGAAGAATACAAGAGAGACGTATGGTTGTTTAAGCTGATACATTTTTAATGTCGCTCTTTGTAAATATTTGATGTCTTTGTCCCTGGATTTGTCCAAGACATTCTTTCACATACATTAAGGGGTGTAAGTGATGGACAACAGATGTGATCTGCAGTATAAATGAAAAAAGAAAAAAAAAAAGGCTACGTTCATAATGTTCTTGTACATGATGTTATCAAGGTGTATAAAAGTGCTGGGCAGACACTGATACTTGTACTGTCATCTCATCTGCAGGTCTGAGGATTTGAAAATTTAGGTTACAGCAAATACCTAATTAATATACTTTGGAATATGTGGTTGAAATCAGGGCTAGTTGTTTAAAATCTTTTTACTCTAGTCCTTTTGAAAGTCAAGTCACCTTTATTTATATAGTGCTTTTAACAATGCAGATTGTGTCAAAGCAGCTTTACAGTGATAACTGGTATATAATTTTGGCTGCACAGCAGCTTTTAAAGAAAATGGTGTCAATGCAGGCAGATCAAAGCACTGTTGAATATCAAATGTCAAGTGTCCCCAACTAAGCAAGCCAAAGGCGACAGCGGCAAGGAACTAGTGATGTGTTGTTCTTGAACGATTCGTTCATTTTGAACGAATCTTTAATGTGACTCAGGAAGAACAAGCCGTCTCGGGGGATGATTTGTTCAGTCGCGCATGTGCAATATTCTATAGGTTCGGTACTGCTAGTAGTAGTTCACCTGTTTCAGTCAATGCAGTCTCAGCTGGAAAGAGAATTGATTAGTTCATTCATAGTCTTTCGGGGTTTTTAGTCATTCCTTAATCACGTGACAGATCCATACGCTAAACCAATGCAGTCTGAGCTGGAAAGAAAATTGATTAGTTAATTTCATGACTCTTTCAGGTTTTTGAGACATTGCTTAATCACGTGACTGACCCTTACGCTAAACCAATGCAGTGTGAGCCGGGAAGAGAATTGATTAGTTCATTTCATGAGTCTTTCGGGTTTTTGAGTCGTTCCTTAATCACGTGACAGACCCATACGCTAAACCAATGTCATTTAATTTATGTCATTATGTCCTTTTTGAGCAATCTTCTTATACATATATTAGACCAATATGTCAAGTCCCAACACTGCTTACCATCTATTGCATACACTTTCAGGGTGGAGGTAAACAGCTTTCGCATCAATCTTTCTTGCAGAAAAGAAAGCACCATCGTGATTGGGCACTTCTGGGAGGCCACTCTTGCTGAAGAGATAGTGTCTACCACTGCTGAAGGTAGATCACTCAAGTCCTCCACGTCCCATCCAGTGACCACACATAGAAGTTCCAGAGGTCTGGACACGAGTGCCATAGGGTTCCCTGTCTCTGTAAAGCAAGTCCAGGGCCGGTTGGGCCAGTATGGCACAACTAACAAGACCTGCTCCTTGTCCTCCCTGATCTAGAACAGTGTCTGGGGGAAACGCATTCTTGCGTAAGCCAAGAGGCCAGCTGAGTGCCAGCTCATCCGTGCCGGGGTCCCCTCGGTCAGGGAATAAAACAACTGGCAGTGGGACATGTCCAGGGAGGCAAACAGGTCTACCTGTGCATCCCCGAAGCATCTCCAAATCAGCTGGACTGTCTGGGGGTGGAATCACCATTCTTTTGGGAGTGTGGGCTGTTGTGATAGCTCATCAGCTGCATGATTGTGAACAGTGCAAAGTGAAGCAGTGCTTCTGACTCGAAAGGAGGAGATGGAGGGTGAGTTGCAACATGTGACGGGAGCGTAGACCACCCTGATTGTTGATGTGTGCGATGGCCACAGTGTTGTCCGTCCGGACTGGCATATTCTTGCCCTGTAGCAGCAACCTGAAGTGGTGCAGAGCAAGTCATACTGCTAGCAACTCAAGGCAATTGATGTGCCACTGCAGTCAAGGTCCTGTCCAGGAGCCCAAGGCACATGGCACCCCAGCGGAGGCATCTGTTGAGACAACAACACTTGTTGTAGGGTAACTCCTGCCCATAGAAATGCAAGCCAGTGCTGAAGCAGTCTCATATAAAGCCACCCGAGCGGCGTGCAGATGCCATATGCCCCAGGAGCCTCTCAAAATGTTTCAGTGGAACCATTCTCCTGCCCTTGAACGAATTCAGGCAGTTCAGCACCTACTGAGCACATCCTTTGCATGAGGGAGAGTTTTCTCTTTTCCTAGTTGACCATCTCCTGAAGAGCCGATTCCTCCATCACTGTGTCACCTCAGGAGCGCCACTTGCCCTGATGCTTTGTGGGTCTGGCAGGGGCTGGGACGGGGCTGGGACGGGCTGCACCACTTTCTTGCGGCCGGCTCCGTGTTGCAGCCTGGGTGTAGGCTGCTGCTGTGGCCGTGTGGGAGTGGAGTTGGAAGCCACAGGAGGGTGCCCTAGGCCAGTGGTTCCCAAAGTGGGGGTCGCGAGACATCAAGGGAGGGGTCGCAAGATGATTTCCAGAAAACAAAAACATTTTTTTTAAATGATTAGAAATAGCATATTTTAGCAATAATTGTAACAAAATACTAAAAGTAGTAGTTAAATTAAAAACAAAAACTATGCAAATAAAAAAGAAGCTATCAACCTTTTGATTTTCCTTCCCCTTGACCATGACTCCTGAGGTGATTACAAAAGATTAACAACATATTAGCAACAGCATCAGTTGTAGCAGGTCAATTTACAGCTCCATGTTAAACATTCATACAAGTGCATGTGGGTAATTCTTTAGGCTTTGGATATTATTTTTGTCGAAATGAAACATTGGTTAATATCGACCAAAGACAACGCAGGGTGGAGAAGCACTGTATTGAGCTTTCACATATGCCGCATTTGCAGTGTGCAACTGATCTGTGGCTGTTTATCACAAACACAACATTTAGTTATTTTTATTTCAAATCCAAAAGTTGTTACTGAACATGGCTTGTCAACATTGCGATTCTCTTTGTATACACTATTTCATAGATGTCATGTTTAAACACACTACATTTAAACGTTTTATTCAATTTATTACTTTATATTTATATAAAGTAATACTTTTGATTTATATTGTATGTTGCTCACGCAAGTGGCAAAACGTTTAAAAATAAGCGGTCCCACTTTATATTAAGTGGCCTTAACTACTATGTACTTGCATCAAAAAATAAGTACAATGTACTTCTTTCCTCTTTTTAGTCTTGAGCATTTGGAACGCGGTGGAGGTCCCCAATAGAGCCCAACATTCTAAGCAGCCTGGAAAAGCATGGCCTTCAGCTCAGGGTCAGAGTAAATCAACTCTACTCTCCCCGAAGGGGGCAACGCAGCCAAATCCTCATCCCCGGAGGACTCCAGCCCACCCTCTGATGCAGCGATCAACATCTGATTCACAAATGATAAAGCATGGATTGCTGGATATTAGATCCCTTTCTTCAAAAGCACTTATTGTAAATTATATTATCGCATAATCTAGATGTGCTGTGCTTGACAGAAACCTGGCTAAAACCAGATGATCACATTACTTTAAATGAGTCTAGCCCTCAAGGTTACTATTATCAACACGAACCGCATCGGAAAGACAAAGGGCGAGGTGTTGCTGTAATTTATATTAATATCTTCAGTATTACTCAAAAGTCTTTCAAATATAATTCCTTCAAAGTGATGGTGCTTTATGTAATGCTATCTAGTGTACGTAATGTATCCTGCTCGACATACAGGCTACTGTATACAGGCCACCAGGGCACCATACAGACTTTATCAAAGATTTTGCAGATTTTCTATCGGAGTTAGTACTGGCTGTGGATAAAGTCCTTATTGTTGGTGATTTTAATATCCATGTAGATAATGAAAAAGACACATTGGGATTGGCATTTGGGTGGATGACATGACGTACAGTTCTACCTGTCTATAATGTCATTTACTAAAGAAAATGGGTATTTTTTTAAAAATGTATATCCTTATGTTGTTCCTCTAACAAGATATTACTACAGCGTACCATAGCTTTAGTTGGTGTATGAAGACCAATACTTCAAATTTTGATTTAAACATCAAAATTGTCATATGGTGTGACTGTCCGGGCTATGTGTGACTTTACTAATATGACAATATATCTCAGCAAAGTATAAATAATTGATAGATTTACAGTTTAAATAACAGAATTAGGCATTTTTAATGAACAAAGAAAGTGTTGATGTCTGTGCATGATTTTTAAGCAAGTTCTGGCCAAATACATTTTGTCCGTAAAATGGGCATCATATGGTGTGACATTAAAATCGATATTTTGAACGGGCAATAATTTGGACAACATTATGAAGAAGAGGTCCACACTCAACCAGGACGTTGCATTGTCATATCTAAGGTGGTTTGGAGGGTCATGAGGCGAGTTCTGACTTTTTGATTTTTACTTAAAAAGCTCTGTATCTGATTAGCTCACTAGTGGTCAAAGTTTTGTGTCTTATGGTGTGACATTATTTGCATAAAAATGAAACACTTTTTACAAATTTTACTCATTTATTCTTAAAAATCATTGCTGTCATGTGGCAAGTTACGTGGTTTTTTTCCCAGGTCACACCATATGATACATTTGTCACACAATATGACATACCCCTTTTTTTGATGATAAATAAATAATCAAAACATATTGTAATAAATTAATGGTGAACATTAAATGACCCATCCAATTAAAGGGTTAGTTCACCCAAAAATGAAAATAATGTCATTTATTACTCACCCTCATGTCGTTTCACACCTGTAAGACCTTCATTCATCTTCGGAACACAAATTAAGATATTTTTGATGAAATCCGATGGCTCAGTGAGGCCTAAATAGCCAGAAATGTCACCAAATCTCTCAAGATCCAGAAAGGTACTCAAAACATATTTAAAACAGTCATGTGACTACAGCGGTTCAACCTTAATGTTATGAAGTGACAAGAATACTTTTTGTGTGACAAAAAAACAAAATAATGACATTTTTACAACAATATAACACACACACTGTCCTC
Source organism: Chanodichthys erythropterus (assembly GCF_024489055.1). Classification (NCBI taxonomy): domain Eukaryota; kingdom Metazoa; phylum Chordata; class Actinopteri; order Cypriniformes; family Xenocyprididae; genus Chanodichthys; species Chanodichthys erythropterus. Next base: position 733,814 of record NC_090235.1, on the reverse strand, counting down.
TCTTTTAAAATGTTCATGTTGAAGTTTCTTGACATGATATGGTGTTTGATTTACTCATATTTCATAAATAAAATCTTAAAAGTTTTAAAATGATGATAGTAAGTTTCATGATTTTTAGTCCTATTCATGTTAATTGAATTAATTGAAAGATGAATGCATATAAAATACATTTTTGTTTCAGTTCGTCATATAGTGTGACACTATATCATTTCGTGTGACAATCAGAATTGTGACAATAAAATTACTTTTTTTGTTATAAATCATAAAAAAGTCAATTGAGCAAAAGAGAAATAGTATCAGCAAGAGTCACAGGCATTTTGTTAGATTTATAACAGAGTTTGTCAGAATTAATCTAAAATATCTGGAAAGGCTGAAGAGGTATGTCTTCATTGCATGATGATTTAAAAAATAATACAAAATATATTGGATCTGCACCAAAAAAAAAATTAAATCTGAAGATAGTAATGATAAAGGTTTATGGTGAAGTTAGTTACGTAGGGAGAGTATATCTCATTTTCATTTTATATAGAATAACTTTTATGTCACACCATATGACAATTTTAGGCACAAATGCAACAAATTGGTGAATAAATCCAATTTCCAATACAAAATCTAAAAAACCACAACTATTTTTGGAAATTCAAGAGTCAGTACAACACAACTCAATATTTTTCATGCCTAATATTTGAAGTTTTTAAAAAAAAAAAAAGTTTTTCAGGCTTATATGTCAACCACCCATTTACAGACATCGTAAACTCTATTGGAATTAGACAACATGTGTCAGGACTCACTACCCTCTTCTTCTCCCCATCAGCACTCATCACCTGCACCTGGACTCCTTCATCAGCATTGCCTTTATAATGGTCTCACTCCCTTCACTCCCTGTCGGATCTTGTTGTTGTTTAATGTACCTGTGTGTGTCTTCTCCTGTGTTCATTCATTAAAATTCCTTAACAGTGGATATCCGTTTACATCTTGTCTATACAACAGCGTGCTGTAACATTAAGAGAGCACCCAGAAAAATGGAGAGCAGCTGGAGGAAAACAAAACTAGAAGTTTTACACATTTCGTGGGGAGAAAAAATGATTGAGTACAGAAAGTACCTTAAAAACTGCTAGATCTGCTTATTTTTCAATTCTTTTAGAAGAAAATAAACACAATCCTAAGTATTTATTTGATACAGTGGCTAGATTAATGAAAAATAAAGTGGGAAAGTGTTGTGCCGTGCCACATCCAGTGTAGATAATATCATTATAATGGGTTCTATTATCTTTTGTAGCGTCGTGTCGTGCCGTTCGCGTCCAGTGTCGGTGTTATATTCTTTGAAAACTGATAACTTCGTTGCAGATAAGACACACCAGCTTTGCATTCACAAAACAGGTAGGAATAGGATGAACGCATTGTCTTTCCATTCTTCTTTTTATGCCCTATTTTCACTGACAACTTTCCTCTTTAGACTCTTTGATAGTACCATTTTCTCTCACCAGCTAGCATAATAGCATACCTTCAGCATGCAAACAATTAAAAAAATGCAGTTTAGTGCATGAGGATGCCAAGGAATAATTCTGAGTGTAAAAGCTTTTAGTAGGCTATGTCAAATAATTATTACTATAAGTTAGGCTCCATTGTGTAACAAGCTAATTAAAATGTTACACATTTATTATTCACAATATGGAAAGAGGAAATAAAGTATATTTCGTTAAGAGCATGACTCAAACATGCCATTAATGGGCTTATTCAAGTTATTTTTTTCCATTCTGCATCGTTTATTTTTAGCAAGGCGATCTGTGTTGCAAGTTGGTGAATGAAGATACTTGCCAGGTTACTTGTCACTACTCTGCTTTATTAATCTGTCCAGTGTAAAACCCAGACATTGCCACACAAATGTGGCTTTTTGTAATGACTGTACAGGATTTAACACAGAGTAGCTCAGTACCAGTTACAAAATACACTGTTACAGTCTGTCACATGCAATTCTAGTTGCATTTTTCAATGAATTTCTTAAATTATCCTTTGACTATGTTTTGGCCCACCATCTAGTGGGGAACATTTTTTTTTTTTTGCCCGATGCCAAACTTAATTGCTGACCCCTGTACTGCAGTATCACGTCAGACAGTGCATTGTAGTATTCCTGCGGAAATTCCATTCATTTGCTGCTATAGGAGAGGAAGAATTGTCTAAACTTGTTAAATCATCAAAATCAACATGTATGTTAGACCCTATACTGACTAATCTTTTGAAAGAGATGCTTCCAAAGGTCATAGATCCTCTTCTTAATATCATTAATTCATCTTTATCACTAGGATACGTACCAAAAACTTTTAAGTTGGCTACTATTAAACCTCTTATTAAAAAAACACAACTTGATCGTAGAGAATTAGTCAATAATAGGCTGATCTCGAATCCACTTTTTCTGTGAAAAATACTAGAAAAGGCAATATCATCGCAACTTCGTTCCTTCTTGGAAAGAAATGGTATCTGTGAGGATTTCCAGTCAGGATTTAGACCTTACCATAGTACTGAAACTGCTCTCATTAGAGTTAAAATGATTTACTCTTATCATCCAATCGTGGTTGTATCTCTGTATTAGTGTTACTAGATCTCAGTTCTGCTTTTGATACAATTGACCACAATATTCTTTTGTATAGACTTGAAAATTATGTTGGAATTGCATTGGCATGGTTCAAATCTTACTTATCTGAATGTTATCAGTTTGTAGTAGTAAACGAAGGGATGTCATATCGATCACAAGTTCAATATGGAGTACCGCAAGGCTCAGTAATAGGACCGTTGCTTTTCACTCTGTACATGCTGCCCTTGGGAGAAATCATTAGGAAGCATGGCGTTAGTTTTCACTGTTACGCTGATGATACTCAGCTATATATTTCTTCAAGCCCTGACGAAACTTATCAATTCACAAAATTAACGGAATGTATAGCTGATATAAAAAATTGGATGACCAGTAATTTCTTATTACTAAATTCAGAAAAAAACAGAGATTCTAATTTTTGGACCAAAAACTTCTTCATGTAATAACCAAGAATACTGTCTAACAATTGATGGCTCCTCTGTTAAGTCTTTGTCGTCAGTTAAGAACCTGGGTGTGCTCTTTGATACCAAACTTTTATTTGAAAGCCATGTTTCAAGTGTCTGTAAAACCACATTCTTCCATCTTAAAAATATATCTAAACTACGACAAATGCTCTCAATAATGAATGCGGAACAGTTAGTTCATGTGTTCATGACCTCAAGGCTAGATTACTGTAACGCTCTACTGGGTGGTTGTTCCGCTCGCCTGTTAAACTAAAGCTGGTCCAAAATGCAGCAGCTAGAGTTCTTACTAGAACCAGGAAGTAGGACCATATTAGCCCAGTTCTGTCAACTCTGCATTGGCTCCCTATTAAACATCAAATAAATTCTAAAATCTTACTACTTACATACAAAGCACTAAATGGTTTAGCTCCCCAGTACCTGAGCAAGCTCTTAATGCATTATAATCTAGAATCTAGAATCTAGAACACTGTCTAACACTTGATGGCTGCTCTGTTAAGTCTTCGTCGTCAGTTAGGAACCTGGGTGTGCTCTTTGATACCAATCTTTCATTTGAAGGCCATGTTACTAGCATCTGTAAAACTGCTTTCTTCCATCTTAAAAATATATCTAAACTACGACATATGCTCTCAATGAAAAATGCAGAACAGTTAGTTCATGCTTTCATGACCTCAAGGCTAGATTACTGTAACGCTCTACTGGGTGGTTGTTCCTCCCGCTTGAAAAATAAACTACAGCTCGTACAAAATGCAGCAGCTAGAGTCCTTACTAGAACTAGGAAGTATGACCATATTAGCCCAGTTCTGTCGGCACTGCATTGGCTTCCTGTTAAACATCATATAGATTTTAAAATCTTGTTAATTACTTACAAAGCACTAAATGGTTTAGCCCCCCAGTACCTAAGCGAGCTCTTAATGCATTATAGTCCTTCACGTTTATTGGGATCTCAGAATTCAGGCCAGCTGATAATACCTAGAATATCGAAATCAACCGCAGGTGGTAGATCCTTTTACTAATTGGAACCTAAACTGTGAAACAACCTTCCTAGCATTGTTCGGGATGCAGACACACTCTGTCAGTTTAAATCTAGACTAAAAACGCATCTCTTTAACCTGGCATACACATAACACATTATATATTTATATTTTCAAATCCTTTAAAGGATTATTAGGCTGCATAAATTAGGTCAGCCGGAACCGGGAACACTTCCTATAACACCAGATGTACTTGTTACATCAGAAAAAAAATGGCATCTACTCTAATATTAGTCTTTCTGTTTATCCCGAGGTTTACCGTAGTCAACCGGATTCGGGGCCGTTTCCAGATGAGACAGAGGACCTGCGCCTTGACACGACCACAATGCAGCCCTGTATCAGCAGAGATCGAGTCGACTAGATCATCCATTGTTAAGACATCATCAACACGACAGCCAGTGCCACAGTTTCCTCAAAATTACAATCACGATTATTAATCATGTTTATTCTATCAAAAGAGTAATGTAACTATGGCTATTTTGCAAGTTCTTTACCAACATTTATCAACATTATGAAAACTGGTAAAACCTTTAGGAAATTCAAAAGATAAAACAGCAAAATTCCTAATATTACTTCCAATATTTCCAAATTATGTTCATTTTCATAGAGCGGGCCAATATCGTGACGATTATTTAAAATCAATCGAGAGAAGCAGATATCGTTTTCGTGATAAAATGCGATTAATCGTGCAGCCCTAATTTAATTTAATTTGACTTGACATTTGATATTCAACAGTATCCTTGACATTTATTCAACAGTGCTTTTGATCTGCCTGCATTGACACTATTCTTTAAAAGGAAAAATTATATACCAATTATCAATGTAAAGCTGCTTTGACACAATCTGCATTGTAAAAAGCGCTATATAAATAAAGGTGATAATCATTCACATCTATTGTGATCTCAGAATTCAGGCCAGTTAATAATACCTAGAATATCAAAATCAACTGCAGGTGGCAGATCCTTTCCCTATTTAGCACCTTAACTTTGGAACAGTCTTCCTATCGCTGTTCAGGAAGCAGACACACTTTATCAGTTTAAATCTAAGAATGGTGTCTATGCTAATATTAATCTCACTCTGTTTATCCCGAAGTTTGCGGCAGCCTGCCAGACCCAGGTTGTATCCAGATGAGATGAAGGACCTGCATCTATACATGATGATAACGCAGCCCTGAAGTGTCAACTAAACTATCCCCTGCGAAGGCCTCTGTAACTGTCAACAGACACTGTTTTCATTAAAATGTTTATTTTCAAACTTTTGGTTATAAATTTATAACAGTGTTATTTCATTCAAGGTTTAAAAAACAAATGTGACATGTATGGGTAATAGTACTCCCTTGAAATGGGTTCTTTGAGAAGCGTAATGCTGCATCAAATGACCATTGTTGAGTTGGGAGCGGATGCAGAGAGACTGTGGGACATAAAGCCTCAAGATAATTGTTTAATCTGCATGTGGTCTGGGAGGCGCACACAGTAATTTACTTTGTGTTTATTGCATATTGTGTATTGTGTTGTTTTGTGTCACTGTGCACGAAAATGTAATGTGTTATTACTGGTTGTTGGATTGTTGTATTTCTGTTGCGTCATTCAATTGCATACTAGTGGACATTATCACGAGAAACTTGAGAAATGGATATTTGAAAATTATGTTTTTTATATCTTGTAGTTTTCTGCAGAGAGAGAGAGAGAGAGGGGTTGAATCACCTTTATTTACAACATATAGGTAAAACCATTTTGTGTTACCACTGAAAATATACTTTTCACATCTCAATTACAAAAAACAACAAAAAAAAGATAAAAATAAAAATTAAATAAAACATCAATGACTTAAAAAGTCAACAATAAATCATCATTTTCATTAACTGTACATAACACTCCATTGATGGCCCAAATATTCACAAACATTGGTAAACACCCAACCAGTTTATAATATGCATGCTCTATCTTGAGCCTTGATGCTACCAAACCCTTGAACATCAACAAAGGGTCTAATGTATCTTTACCAAGCATCTTATTTTTCCTTGTTTTCCAAATAGCAAGTTTGGCAGTTCCAAACACAAAATTGAATAAAACCAAAACATTTTTTCGACTAACAAAATATTTTGGCCCAAAAATGAACAATTGATGAGATAAATCTTCACCTAAAGATAATACCCACTGAAATAAGAAAGAGAACAAATCACCCAACCGTACACATTGTACAAAAAGATGGAAAATAATTTCATTTTCAGAACAAAAAGGACAACCCACTCCTACATTTGGATTGAGGTGCACCACATGTCTGTTCGTAGCTATTGCACCATGTACAATCCTCCACTGTAAATCACCAGTCCGTTTATCAATGGGGCATTTGTACAGTGACCACCAGCTACCTTTGGGGGGGGGGAAATCAGTCCATTTAGATGATGTTAATCCAAGTAGAAGATGTGCATTGGTCACTTTCACACATATCACATATAAAGCTTTTTTTCCAGCAGACTCAAAGCTATCCAGTTGAGGGGTTTTAAAAGACAATATAAGATTTTCCTCCTCATGCCATTCCTTTACATTAGCAGTTATCATCAAGGATGGGAAAATCATAATCACAACCGGCCATCCATTCTTTAATATGGTCAGTGTTGTTAATAAACAGACGCTGATCATAATTCAACCCTCCAAGCACTTCTTCAATGAGCCGTTTCAAAAATCAAACCGATTTTATCCCAGTTCTCTCACCCAGGGTATCCAAACTGATGCTTAAAATATGTCCAAGTTTTACACATCCAGCAGCTATCAGCCTTGATGACAAATTAGCAGAGCATAAATGTCTAGAAGGTAAAAAAGAGTTCTGGAACAATGGCTCTTCCATCAGCCAATAATCTGCATGTATTCCAACAGGTCTTGAGACAGAAAAAAACTTTCCAAGCTTCCATCACAGATCTATAGAAGGAAGTCAAGTCTGTTAATGTTGTTTCATTCAAGCTCAATAAAAAGAGATGTTTATCAAGCCCCATGTTGCCTGCTTTCCTTAGGAGTGCGACAGCAGTATTAGACCATGCAATATCACTATTGTACAGCAGCTTGCAGACGAAAAGCCATAAGCCTAGATCTAATGTCCACAAGACCTTGTCCTGATCGAACCCAATGCTGCCCTAACCAAAAAAAAAATTCTCCAGCAACCTTTGTATGTCTTGAACTAGTCCAGCAGGCGGTTGTAACACAATAAATTTGTGCCACAAAGCAGAAGCGACCAAGTTATTGGCAATTAAGACTCTCCCCCTATAGGATGGCTGGGGTAGCAACCAGTTCCATCTAGACAATCGGGTGCACACTCTCTCCAAAACTCCCTCCCAATTTTTCTTTTGAAACTTAACGGATCCCAAAAACACACCCAGTATTTTCAGTCCTTCTCTATTCCAATTTAAATTACCAGGTAACTGTGGGAGATTTTCCAAATTACTTTGACCTAACCAATAAAGCCTCAGTTTTATCCCAATTTACTTTTGCTGATGATGCCCCTTCATATATATCAAGTACTTTAGACAAGGCTTTTATATCATCACTGTCATTGACAAATACTGTAACGTCATCAGCATAAGCAGTAATAATAGTTCTAAAATGTTGAGGCATTGTGGGTATTAATAAACCAGTTAAAGTTTTCCTTAGATTAAAAATCAATGGTTCAATAGCAATGCTCTACAACTGCCCTGATAAGGGACATCCCTGTCTAATACCCCTTGAAACCAAAATAGGCCGACTTAAGCCACCCCCAACCTTGACCATACAAGAAGGTCCAGTATATAACAAACGTATCCATTTGATAAAATCCTGACCAAACCCAAATGCAGCAAGTAGATAAAAAAGATACTTACTGTATGATCAACCCGATCGAAAGCCTTTTCTTGATCTAAAGCAATCAATCCAACCTCTGCATCAAACTATTTGCAGATATCCAAGGTATCTCGTACCAAAAAAAGATTATCCATTATAGATCTCTTTGGAATGCAGTAGGTTTGGTCTTAATTATCAAATGCAAAAACTTTTTTTGGTAGTAGGGACAATACAGCACGTTGAAATGTAGCAGGTAGAATTCCATCTTTATAACTTTCACAGAAAACTTCATAAAGGTCCATTCCAATATGCTTCCGAAAATGTTTATAAAATTCAGATGTCAACCCATCAATGCCAGGAGAGCGACCAGGTTTTAACTGTCCAACCGCAATAGTAAGTTCTTGAAAGGTAATTTGCGTGTCCAAAGCAGTCTTAGAACTAGAGTCTATTTGAGGAAGTTCATGCAAAATTTGTGCTGCACAATTAGAATTACAATGATCAGCTTTATAGAGACAGGAATAAAAATCAAAGGCATGATGACATATTTCTATTATGTTATTTGTAATCTTCCCATTTGGAAGACGTAAACATGTCATCTGCTTATATTGTGCCACTGACCGTTCCAAATAAAAAAAAAAATAGGAACTTGGGGCATCCATGTCAGTGACCAATGTAAATCAGGACCTCACTAATGCTGCCTTCACACTCTCATTCAAATAGAAACTTAACTGTTTCTTTTTCTGTTGTAAATTACTGATAGAGACTGGGTCATGTCTTCTTATCATTTCTGTCTCTATAGAATCTATATCTCTTTCCAGGTCTTGAATAGTTTCTCTTTGATTAGTTGTACAATATGCAGTATACTGCTGACAGTATAGTTTTATTTGGGTTTTTCCAACCTCCCACCATTGTTTTAAATTTTCAAATTCAGTTTTTTTCCCCTTCCAATAATTCCAGAACACCACAAAATGTTCAGAGAATAAAGAATCCTGCAACAATTTAGCATTGAAATGCCAATAAGATGATTTTCTTGGAAACTGTGCTGTATTTACTGAAATAAAAACCAGATGGTGATCAGAAAACCCAAGAGGAGAAAAACAACAATCACTGACCCTGTTATTAAAATTTTTTGAAACATAGATTCTGTCTAATCGAGCAGCACTTACTCTATTGTCAGAAATTTTAACCCATGTATATTGTTCATCTACTGGATGCTTAATTCTCCACATATCTAAAAGTTCAACTTCTTTCACCACAGGTATTTAGAAGAAAGCATGAGGCTCTTCAGTACGGTCAACATTAAAACATTCTGTACAATTCCAATCTCCACCAATAATGATGTTTCCATCACTAAAATCTTGTTTTAAAACATTAGTTAATATACTGAAAAACCGTAATCGTTCATGTCCTACATTTGGTGCATAGACGTTTATAAAAAAAAATGGTCATCCCTTCAATAATAGTTTTAACAAGAACAAGACAACCTTTTACAAATTCATCTATTTTTTCAATACTAGCTTTTCTGTCTGGAGAGAAAAGGAGAGCAATTCCAGCACTCAAATTTGTGCCATGACTAAGTATATGTTGACCTCTCCACCACATCCCCCACTCTACTTCATTATCAATATCACTATAGGTTTCTTGCAATAAAATAACATGTAACTGTTTATTCTGCATTATCTCAGACACCAAGGCTCTTTTATGTCTATCCCTCCCTCCATTAATATTTAATGAACCTATCCTCAAAGGATCCATACAAAAGTTTAGGAAGAAAAGAGAAAAAACAGCAACAGAAGAAACCAATAGAAAAAGAGACAAGAACACCACGTGATGCATGGCACTTATAAAAATGCTTTTAGCCTCTTTTTTATCCACCTTTCTAGTTTTTCTAATGACTGTAACATGTTTTTTTCAAACGAAAACGTTTCTTTTCGCTCAACTGATTGAGACTTTGAGTCTTTTTGAAGAAGACTGACCTCTCAAATTTTTCAACATCAGGAAAAAAATCTTTGATGTTATCTTGTGAATCAACTTCAAGTCCACATACAGAACCTCCTTGGGAATCACATTCAGAATCAAGAAGAGAGCTATTTTCATCAGATACAACATCATCCATTACACTACCCTCATTGCTTTGACACAACTCTCTCTTTCTTGAACCCAAACCAATAGGTTCCTCATAGCTACTTGAACTGGTCCCTGCCATTACCACAATGCTATCTTGTTGTCCATCTATACTGACATTTTGCACAATTGCAATATTTTCATTTTGCTGACGTTCATTCACATTTATATTCACATTAGTAACAACATTCTCATGTACTTCTATAGCGGATGGCGCCGCACCAGAATCACTCACCTCTGACGAACCCATTTGTTCCTCTTGAGCAGTGTGCTCCGCCGTATCTCCCTCTCCTGAGACAGTAGGCCTATCCTCTGGTGCACGCTCTCTATGTGGGCATGCAAACTTCTTATGGCCTAAATCGCCGCACTCAAAGCACTTTAAACTACCAGTTGATGCGTACACCATGTACGTTCTCCCTTCGTGTCGTACTCGGAATTAAACATCGAGCGTGTTTTCGGGGGAGTCTAGAAACATAAACACCTGTCTTCTGAAAGACTTAACGTGTTTCAGAGATGGGTGTTTACACCCTAGTGTAATTGTTTTGAAACCACTGGCAAATTTGCCAAACCGTACCAACTCCCGTTCCAACGCATCATCCAGAATGAAAGGTGGAACATTTGATATGGTGATTTTCGCTGTCGGAGCATATAATGGAGTAATCTGAACAAAATTATCGTTTATAACGAGACCATTCTCGATCAAACGATTAACAAAATTTTGTTCTTTCAAGAACACTACTACGGCTTTGTTCATACGAGAAGCGACACAATATTGTCATGTCCTACTTCCCCACCAGCTGAAACAAGCACATCTTCAACTGTGACGCCGTCCTCCGGCACACACCTGAAGCTATTGCGCAAGGACAGATGGTGGCTGCGTCCGAAAACTGAAAAATGCTACCTTCCGAGGACACATTTCAAGGTAAGAAGGCATCAAGGCACGTCCGAATCCAATGTTAGCTTCCTCTCTCATGAGATACCTTCCTCAGATCGATTTTTGAAGGAAGCATAGATGTATCCTTAGCTGCCTTTGATATCCCACAATCCTGTGCTTTCCATTCTGTGACAGTTGAGCTAGAAAAATAAAGATGGCGTCCGAAGGTTGCATTTGCTGCTCAGTTTGTGTATAAATGTACGATTTTGATCAACATATTTCAATTTTGATATCATTTCTATCGAGAAATTACTACTGTAGTAATTAAATATTTGTTTAGTTCTTACCAAAGCTCGTGCTATATTGCTGTAGATCATTAAACTGTTACACTGCCTCAGAAGTCTGTCCGAAATCAATTTCGTGAGAAACCTTCATGCACAAACGCTGCCATACAAGTCATTCTCTTAGAAGATAGCGAGGCAGCAAGACAGCTACCTAGGTTTTCAGACGCAGCCGGTGTCTCCTCATGAGACGCCATCTCTCGTCACGCAATACTAGCCACAAAAAAAAAAAAAACTAAATCTAAAACAATCTTAACAAACATACAGTGAAGGAAAAAACAAAAAACAGTTGGAAAAAAACGTAATTAAGACTAGGTGAAAACACACAGCTCAGGTCTCACCCAACACCACTCCCAACCCACTCCCAGCATGCAACAGAGAGAGAGAGAGCAAATAAAATAACAAAAGACATCTGTGTGAAGCGTGGCCATTTTTTCGTCTGACCCGTGCAACTATAGTGAAAACGTGATGCAGCAAAGCCGATCAGCGTAAAGAGTGGATCGGCATCGGTCGTACTGAAGAAACATCGGATACGAAGACAAAGACAAAGCATGAATCCAGGGCTATCGCGTGGAGAGAGAAGGCATCAGAGTCGAGGATTGCCGTTATGCAGCTGTCACCATCAAGCAAGTACCACGAAACGTCCAATAAAGGGCAACATTTAGCTGCGTAGACTACAGCTTTGCAAATAGGCCTATCCTTTCTACAGGCTTCAGAGAACAGTGTTTGTTTATTCCATTGCTGCGATCCAACGATCTTCCTGCCTCCATCCGGAATGTGGAATCTCTGACAATATTCATATGACAGCTGAAAACCCATCTCTTTCGTGAGCACTTAACCTCATCTTAAAAAAAAAAAAAAAACCTTCTTATTCCTATCCTTTCACTTCCTCTAAATCCTCTCTATTGTATCTTAGGATAATCTGAGCACTGCCTATAACTTGTATTATGAGCACTTCTTGTACATACAATTGTCTATAATATATATTGTCTTTTGCTTTTTTTTTTTTTTTTTTTTTTTTTTGCACTTTGTCTATCTTGTAAATTTGTATATTATTATTTTATTCTTTTTATTATGTGTCTTGTCTTGTCGCTGTCACTCTGTTGCACTGTGGAGCTTCTGTCACTAAAACAAATTCCTAGTATGTGTAAACAACATACCTGGCAATAAAGCTCTTTCTGATTCTGATTCTGATTCTGATTCTATTTGCCTCGTCATGACGACTCGCTTATAGTGTTCCTCACTTGTAAATCGCTTTAGATAAAAGTGTCCACCAAATGAATAAATGTAAATGTAAATGTACCTACGAAAATATGTCAGTGGTGAGGCACGATCTGTATTGGAAGGAAGCTTTTACAGAAAGGATGATGAAGCCTATGATCAAGCATGGGAAGCATTGAATTCTCGTTACGGCCATCCATTTGTAATCCAGCGTACCTTTAGAGAATAACTGAAGAGTTCATTTGCAAAAACCAATAAACATATATAGCACATTCTGTACCCTAAATCAGTTTTGTAAGAAAATGCTGGAGTTATCTGCTTTTGCTAAAAACTTTTAATATATATATAAAAAACATACTTTCAATGAACTTTAATTTTTTAATTTACCTGTATTTTTTAGAGTTATTATTACTTAATCGAAGCAACCCAACTGCAGTTTGATTTATATTACTTGGAATGCACAATAAAAAAAACATTTTTTCACGATTTGTGAGAATTAATAAAAATGGAGTTAACTGTTAAAATAAACTCTTCAACTGAATAACTGGCCAAAGATTGGTTCGAGAGAGTCACTTCAGGTGATAAATGATTGTGAAGAGAATTGAAAAATGCTACAAAACCATCTTCATGTTCAAACCCAGTCACTTGCTGGTGTTGTGGGGAAAGCCACTCCATCCACAAATGTCAAACGTTTGCCAGTAAGTCTGTGGAGAACAAAAGAAAGTTCATATCTGACAGTAACCTGTGCTGTGGCTGTCTTAGGAAAGGACACATTTCAAAGGATTGCAAGAGTAAAGCCACTTGTAGCATATGCAAGAAACATCATTCAACACTACTTCAAGAAGAGCACCCTTCTTCTGCAGCAGTAACATTTTCTCATGCTATGCAAGCAGAAGAAAACACATCTTCCCTGTTGTGTAGACAGTGGTGATGGTGGGAGTACATCAATGATAGTGCCTGTATGGATTTCTTCAATCATCAATCCTGAGAGAGAGACCTTAGTTTATGCCCTACAGGATACTCAGAGTAGCAATACCCCTCCCCTTTAAGACACGCCCAAACTACCAGAAAATAAGAAACTGGCTCTTGTGTGGCTTAAACGTCTGAAAGGAAAATTTGAGAAAAAACCCAAATTCAAGGATGACTATGTCAAGTTTATGGAAGGTGTCTTCAATGATGGTGATGCGGAGAGAGATGAACACCAACCCAAGGCAGGAAATGTTTGGTATATTCCTCACCAAGGGGTATATCACCCTAGAAAGCCAGAGAAGATTAGAGTGGTGTTCGACTGATCTGCCAAGTATGATGGCACCGCTCTGAATGATCACTTGATAAGTGGACCTGATATCACTAATGGGCTAACAGGGGTGCTCTGCAGGTTTCGCAAACATCCAGTCAGAGTTATTTGTGATGTCAAAAAGATGTTCCAGAGGTTGCATGTAAGCCAGGAAGACAGAGATTATTTGTGGTTCCTGTGGTGGGAAAATGGCAATACAAATTTAGAGCCAAAGGAGTATCACATGAAATTCCAGTTTCAGGGCAGCATCCTCACCTGGCTGTGCGAATTATGGAATGAAGTATCTTGCATGTGAAAATGAAAGGGAGTTTCCTGCAGTAGCCAGCTTCATCAAAAAGAATTTCTATGTTGATGATGGGCTCATTAATGTAGAAAATGTGGATGCAGCTATCAAACTAGTCCAAGAAGCCCGAAATGTGTGTGCAAAAGGGAAATTATGTCTACACAAGTTCATGTCCATGTTTATGAAAGGTTTTGGAGTCAATTCCGTTCAGCAAATGAGCCAGCGGAGTTCAGGATGTGGAACTTGGATCTAATGAAATCCCAGTCCAGAGCATGTTTGGAGTAAGTGGAGTGTAAATAGTGACACGTTTTCCTTTAAATTTGCCCTGGATGAGAAACCAGCAACTGTGTTTGATTCGCTAGGCTTCCTGGCACCCTTCCTCCTATTAGGAAAAAAGGTACTGCAGGAGATGTGCCAAAAGGGCATTGGATGGGATGAACCTCTGCCTGAGGAGTTAATGCCACAATGGACAAGCTGGCTGGACAAACTGAAGAACCTGCAAAATCTCCAGATTCCGAGGTGCTTTGCTCCTGAAAATCTAGGGAAAGTTCACAGGATTGAACTCCATCACTTTTAAGATGCGAGTAGTCATGGCTATGGCACACAGCATTAAAAGTTGTTGCACATATCCAGCAATTGGCAAGAGACAAAACCGTTAAACCCATAAGTGTTGAATACATGGAGAAAGGCCAGTATCATGCTTGTAAAATTGGCACAAAAGGATGCCTTCAAAAATGAGATACAAATATTGAGTCATGGCAAATTGCCACATAGCCATCCATTGTTCCAACTTGACCCAGTACTGCATGATGGTGTTCTCAGGGTGGGAGGGTGATTAAAGAAAGCTTCCTTACCTCTTGACACAAAGCACCCAGCAATCCTCCTGAGAGATGGCATGGTCACACATCTTATCTTGGATTACTGCCATGAAAAAACACAGAACCAAGACAGAGGACAGACCCTCAATGAATTGAGAACAAATTGGTTACTGGATTGTTGGTGGCAGCAAAGTTGTGGCAAACCACATTAAGCAATGTGTTACATGCAGGAGAGCTTGCAGGCCAACAGAGATGCAAAAGATGGCAGACCTACCTGCTAGCTGAGTTGATCCCTCTCCACCATTCTCTTATTGTGGGATGGATTGCTTCGGACCATTACTAACCAAGCGGTTTTTCAGTAGGAAAGGTGTCATTTAATTGGCCCCTAAAGTAATAATTAACAGTTTTTACAACGGAAGTGATTCAATCAAAAAACAACTTTATCTGATAATAATTTTACTATCGTCATTGTTAAGCTGCTTTGAAACAATATGTATTGTGAAAAGCGCTATATAAATGAAGATGACTTGACTTGACTTTACTTGACTGACCTGATCCTCCGCCGAAGCCCCGAATGAAACGCTAGGTCTCCCATGACAAGGACCAGCAGCCTCACCCAGAAGACCCACAGCTTGCGATGCGCTAGTAGTAGACATCTCCCGGGTTGAGGAACTAGATTGGGGCATAGCAGATGGGACTTCACCTCCTTTGGAATAATAAAGTTGGAGTCACCAGTTGGAGTTTGGGTTCCTTGCCGCTGTCGCCTTTGGCTTGCTTAGTTGGGGACACTTGATATTTGACTTTACATTTGATATTCAACAGTGCTTTGATCTGCCTATATTGACACTATTCTTTAAGAGCTGCTGTACATCCAAAATAATGCACCAGTTATTAATGTAAAGCTGCTTTGACACAATCTACATTGTAAAAAGCGCTATATAAATAAAGGTGACTTGACTTGACTTAAAGTCTCAACTGCAGCATTGCAATGGTTATCTTCCTGCAATGGGTACATAACTCATCCACGAATGCCATCTTAGCGAGCTTAAAGCCCAGGCACATGAGACGGCAATTGTGACTATCAAACGGGGCAAGGAAACGACTGCAACCAGAAACACAAGGGTGTGAATGAAATCTTTAAAAAGATGCAATGTCACATCTGTGTTTGCTCTTTTAGGGAAATCACACTTTTAAGTGCTGAAGTGCCCAGAGGAATGGCTGCAGTACAACTTGCAAAACCTATGCAGTCTGCAGTGTGCAAATGCTCTATTAGGAAAGCTCCTCCAAAGCGAAAGCTTGAATGTGCAAATGCAAGTGAGCTTCCTTATACACCCACTTTGCAAGGCAGAGCGTGCAATGCAAATCTCACACACCACTATCCATTGGCTCAATTATTTTACACTAGATGGTGATTTGGCTCTCAGATAAGATCCCAATAAGTTAGTTAAATTGTGATGTAACGTTGAATGTTACTGACTGAAAGGGAACAATAAGCTTCTGTCAACTTGACATTGACTTAAGGGTGATGGAACCGTAAGCGCTAAAATGCCAACTCCTTTCTGGGTTTTAGTCTACAAAAATATGTCATACATGCAGCACTTTATGACAAATCATGTTGTGTTATAACTAATGTTAACTAATGAAACATCTTTGTAAAGTGTTGCCAATAATTGATTGAGTTTTTCTATTAGCTTTTCAAAAAATAAATAAATAGCATAAAATTACCTTTAGAAAACAAATGTGATGCTGGAATCTTAGTTTAAAGGATAAAATTCACTAAATCTATTTTAATTTAATAGTAAAAAGATTATTTTTATTCATGCTTTTTACAGTGCTACTGTTTGAGCATGTGAATATTTAATGAGACAAGCATTTAGTTTATGATTGAGTGTTGTTGTTAAACAATGGGCTGACATTGTTACATACTCAATACTTTTGGCTGTACGATGCAGGGTTAATGCTCATATCCCAGAGAAAGCTGAGCTTTACTCAGGGTTAAAAGCCTGGTTTTAAAAGATGACATCCCAGGTTTCAGTGCAGTGTGGAAAGCACAAAGTTACTATAGGCTGTAGAGGTAACAATATCTATTTTGACAACAAGCTCCCATCTCCACTTTTAATTTTCTTTAAATCTGCCGGTTACAGAGACTTCCGGGTAAGCTGATCTGCAGCAGCTTTTGCGCCTTCGCGCTTTTGTTATGGAACGTCATCATTGTCACGCGTTCTCATTGGTTTGCTGGTCTATGCGAGTTTACATGGGCAGAATAAGCTATGAGTGGACCGCTCGCCCAAGAGGAAAAATTAGCTGCTGCCAGATCTCGATAACCGAAAAAACTAACTAGACTTAGCCATGGGGGAAATGGGGGAAAACAATCATAACTAAAACTATTTTCATAGTATTTCATTTTCTTTATGAAACTTATAAATAGTTTAAGGATGTTAATCGATATCATTTTTGTGTTTGCATAATTTCAACTTTTTTTTTTAAAGAATAGCCTGCTGATATTTTTATTTATTCTAGCCTACTTATATTTATTATTTAATTATTAATTTAAAAGGTACTTCTGGCATACATTTAAATTGACGCCATGGTGTTTTTTATTTGTCGTGTCCAGTGCATAGACTGTAAAAAAATATGGACGTAGCGTCCGTGACGTCACCCATAGAGTTCTGAACAGCAGTTTTGAAGCGAAAATGAGGACGCGGCCATCTTCGATGCGCGTCACCGCACGTCACTCCTGGATAACTGAAAATGGGCAAAGAGGAGGGGAGGTGGTTTGAGCTGATGTGATTGGTTGCTGAAACCACGCCCGCCTAGCTCGACGTGACCACGTTAGCAAGCAAAGGAGCTATCTATCTAGATACTATCTAAATTATTAATAAAGATAAGTTTTAACATCAGAAAGTTCTAAAGGTTTACTTTTTTTAATTTACGGTGTTTTTTTAAGATATAGATGCTCCAACACCAGTAATTTGTGTTGGGTGTGCAAATAACAACATGGAAAATCAAATGGGACTTCATACCTTTATAATAGAGATCGCGAGATGAATCCAATCTGTGGCACTTGGGTAAAATATAAATGTCCATCGCAAAACAAAACAAAAAAAAACATTTCACATTTCTTCTGAATGATCTGCTCTCTGTCATCGTTCTTCAAGAAAGGATGCAATCTGAGCAGCGATCGTATCTAACAAACAAATGAGCCTGTGTCCAAAGTATTTTTTTTTTTTTTTCAAAATAGTGCAGCAGTTTTAGTTATAATATCCAAGCAGTGCTGTCAGAGTTGTATATCCTCCTGGTATTGTCATTGTAGAAAATCTCGCAATCAAAACTTTCAGCCGATGCCACGATCCAACAATGTGTGTTCTGTTTCTTCCGCATGCATGCACACAGACACACATCAGTCTCGAATATTATGCAGCAAGCCATATTTTATAATTGTATAAAATAATCGAGAAAAAAAGCAAAAAAACGGCTGAGATGCCAAATTCAGCGGCAGCTGAGGTAATGACGGCTCACAGACAGCAGCAATCTACCTGTCACTCAAGTGACCACGCCCTTAATTATGCAGAACTTTTAAGGCTTAATATAATTTAAACGGATAAGTTATAAAAAAAATTCACCCCCCTCAGAGTTGTCATGAAGGGCAAAAATAGCAGTATAGACCAAAACCACATTTTGAACCAACTTGTAAACATGTTTTTTTCTGCTATAAACTTGGCCAATTTAACATGGGACTCTATGAGATTCTGCTCTCTTTTGGAGCCTGTCCCTAGCGGCCAGTCGATGAATCGCAGTTTAAGTTACTTCCGTATTGGTTTCACGAGAGAAAGGGGGAGGTTGCCGCTTGGTCTAGTGCCCAAGGAAGTCGACCGGAAGTTGAAGTCGGCCGCGTGCCGCCATCTTGTAGCAGAACTTCACTTGCGTTAGCATCCCATTGACTCCCACTCGTTTTGGCGTCACTTTGACAGCGAACAACTTTACATCTGAGGCGTTTAAAGACTCCATTTGTCCATTATTTATTTCTAAAGATACACAACAATGTATAAAGGGCTCCATTACCTTCTATGTTACATTATGGCCCTGTAGAAACAGTTTTTTGTAAAAATAGGCTAACGATTGCGTCATAACCACTCGACTCTCTGTCGCACAGTAGAGAAATTACCGTACAGACAGGAGGAGAAGCTCGTAGGCAATAGTATGCATTAACTTATGGCGTACTGGTGTTACATTTTAAAATACTATACAAAATAATGAATCAGAATACTTACTCCTGCTCACTCACGCCAAAGAACTCCCCGCTCAAGCTCGACGATGTCAGTTTGCACGCACAGCTACTAGAAGATTTACATCTGTCAGACAGGTTGCTGACGTCATCAAGCTTAGTTTGAGTGTGCGCGTCAGAAACGGAAGTGCTAAAAATGGGCTTCACTTGTCTCAATCGGTCTTTGTCAGGTGACGTCACACTCGTGAAAACCGAAGTGCATTATGGGTGTCGCCGCCATTTCTGAGGTATCCAAACAATCTCTGTATCAGTGCAGAGTTGTTTCTTCTTTGGCTACTTTTCATTGTAAAAATGGCACACTTTTGTTGTGTGAAAAGCTGCAATAAAATGTCCCACGATAGAAAATGTCAAAAACTTTACTACGAGATTAGATTTAGTCGGTTTCCTACTTGAAAAAAGGCTGTACGGAGAGTATGTAACGTTAGAGGCAATAACAGAGGCGCCGGATCGCACGGGTTGCCGCGGTGAGACGCAAAACATCACTTTCGTCAAGATATCTCCATTCATGTATGTTTGCTTTCTACATTTCACAAAGGTAAGTTAGAGGTTTCTGTTTTCTAAAGTAGAAAACGTTATAGCAACGCATTGTTTTGGATTGTATGTGCTATGAAACAAGTCAATTTAAACTGAATCCCTTTACTTGAATATGTCTAACGTACATTTTTTTTCTTAATTTTGCTACAGCATTTTTATACTTAAGGTACGACATTTTTGCTCTGTATCCATATACTGATTCTAATTTTCTGACTACTTTTTACAGCTGTGGTCTGTGGACCTTTTCATTTCATTGCAGATCAGCCTGCTTAAAGATTATGGAGACTGACCCCAACTGGACACCATCCCTCCCTACATTAAGGCCACATCAGCATTAAACACAGGCTGTTTAATGCAGCTCCCTAGTTCATTAGTTAGGGCACTGATCAGGACTGTCTCAGTCACAAAATTTGTATACACAATATACTGATTCAAGAGCTCAGAGCTGATTGAGATGCACACACAGACACTAAGGAAAAACAATCCAGTCAGCTACTTGGGTAAAGTTGGTTTTATATTTGCACATTCAGACTTCTGATAAATTCAGACTTTCCAATAAATATGCAATAAATTAATGTTTGCGAATTTTTAAGTAGCGACATGATATTGACAACCAACGATTGTCAACTTATAACATTTTTCACAGTCGATCAAAATAGGCAAGTATTGTTTAATGGCATATTTACTTGTGAATGTCCACTAAATGTCCAATGTAGTGTGATTAACAAGGCTATTGAATACGGATGTGCGAATATAAAACCAACTTTACCCAAGTCAGTCAGCTAACACTATGGTCAGGCTGGAGAGAGTGATCATCTTCACACTGAGAAGATGCAGGAGGCTGGAGGAGATGGTGATCTGCATGTGCAGAAGTAAACCGACTTGATATGTACAGGATGTCTGATGTTTGTTTTGGAGATGATGATGTTAATGTACTATACAGGTCTGCCAAACCTGGGAACCTTTATGGCGTTATTCCAATTTTTTTTTTTTTTTTTTTTTTTTTTTTTGCCTCTGATTCCAGACGCAACAAATACAAATTTCAAATGCTTCTGTGAACCTTAATATACCTCAGATTTGATCTGCCTGCACAAAACTTCTAATGTTTCCCCTGAGACGGTATACAGAACATTCAATGAAACTCTGTCATATCTATGCAAACCTGAAGCTTTCAGCTGTATGGGCAGACAGAGATGATTTGCACAGAAATATGTCTCCTGTGTTTAAATACAGAGTAGCAGAGATTATTGACTGTTTTTAGATTTTCACAGAGAAACCATCCAATCAGCGCATGTTTGAATCTTTTGTAGAATTGTAGTGTAAAAATGTGCTGATGCTTTATCCAGTCTTGCATGAACAATAAAGCATGTATAATTAAATTTTTCAGGGTGATTTGTAGATTTAGGTTATATGCACTTATAGTATTAACAGTATTACACAATCTGTAAATCAGATATTTAACTTGCATGACATACCTTTGTTTTTATTATTATTAAGGCCTTTGGACAAAAAAAAAAAGAAAAAAAAAAAAGACTCATAATGTCATTGACCCAGACAACACAGAGGTAGATGGAGGACAATAATTTACAAATTATTTTGGCTCTAAAAGGTATACTATATCAGAATGTACTATAAAATACACTATTAAATTCTACATACATCTCTGATGATGCCTTGTTTATTGGAACAATGTTTATTGTGGTATACATTGGTTTGTACTTAATGCAATAAAGAAAATAAAATGCATGTAAAAAAGGGTAGTATTAGTTCAAAATTCTTCCTGATAACACTAAACCATCCTTAATCATGCACTTGTTATATAGTTAACACGACATCATCATCATTATCGTTACTATACTGTGTTATTGCAGTCCTTCCTTCAGAACATAAATAAATCCTGCACCCATTAGTGAAATATCTGTGGGCTTCAAGGGATTTATAGTTTTTAAATTGTTCACTATGCGTTTATGCCATAAACAAGACAGTTAACAATATTTAAGTATGATGATTTAGGTAGCAATGCGGGGTCAGTAGCACTCCAACTTACTACAGTCAGTTCGTACTGATCTATGTTATGAATGGATGAAAATTTCTCCAAATAACGGTCCCTGGCATCTTTGGTGAGTTTATCGCGATATGAAATTTTAACTTAGTTCTTGTGCTTCTTCATATTTGCGAGTTATTTGCTTGTTATCTCAACTCGTGTAATCTCTTTCATTCTCACAGTCAGCAGGGATACCACAAATATGGCGCCGCGGTGACGTCACACACAACAAAATCACGTGTCTGACAAAGACCGATTGAGTTCCAATGGGGTCGCTGTGTCCATTTCTTTTACTGTCTATGGTCGTGTCTGATTTAGATCTGTGTCCTAAACTGATATGTTGAAGTATGTCATTTCTGTGACAGTAGCGGCACCTAGTGGATTACAAAAATACAGCATATTTTGCAAACACCTTTCGCATGTTGGGCCTCAGTTGACTCAAACGTCACAAAAGCTACAGGTGCTTGTGAAGTTACGTCTCAACAGGTAAATATGGACTACTCTCAATAAAAGTTCCAACATATTAGAAATACTTTTCGCTGTGTTGCTATTTGTCATGAGCAAGCAAATGAGTTAACTAACAATGTCTAGAGAGAACGTGAGCGTCTCGCATATTAGCTATAAACCCATTCAATGTAACTCTATTGGCCACATTTATTTACATGACGCACCACACAGCATACCCGGTTAAAAAAAGTCACCGCTCGCCACTGATTATATATAAATATATATATATAAATATAACAAGCTTAAATAACAGCTTACCTTATACCTGCAACATTTCTTAAGACATTCTTTTGCCATCTTCTATATATTTAAAAACAGTTTAATGTGTAGCACTCTGAAGAAGCATTTTAAGGACTTGGCATATACATAGACTCACAACAAAAGTTAGAGAACAGAAAACAGCCCAGCGCCTGTGCACCTGCAATGCGTGGTTTCTATGACTAATGGGGCAGAGAGTTGGGAACTTGCTGATCTCTACAGGAATTATTTTCAACCCTGAGGCTGTTTTCTTCGGTTTGTGTTACTGCCATGGGGTGCAATACCACAGTAAACACCTGCTGGGACACATTTGCAAAGCAGATTCCTCCGTATCGACCTCGTCGTTGAATAGAAGTGGAGCTTTTTCAAGGAAATTAGGTTTATTCCTTGTTCTCTCATTCTCTTTCGCACTTCTAGACTTGTCCTGTCACTAAATTATATTTTCTCTGCTCAACAACTTAAAGGGATAGTTCACCCAAAAATTAAAATTCTGTCATCATTTACTCACTTTCAAGTTATTCCAAACCTGCATGAATTTTTTCTGCTGAACACAAAAGAAGATATTTTGAAAAATATGAAAACAAACTAACAACAACAACAAAAAAACTATGGAAGTCAGTGGGGCCCATCAACTGTTTGATTACTGACATTCTGCAAAATATCTTATTTGGAGTTCAGCAGAAGAATTACATTCATACACTATATCCCCTAAGTTGACACTACTCAAATGAAATGAGGAAAGTGGTTCCCTCAGTTCAATTGAGTAATGGGGAAATTGACAACTCAATTTAATTGAGTTGAACTAATGTAGTCTTTGCATTGAATTAACTTAAATGTTTAAGTATAGACAACTTAAAAGGAAAATAAACAAAACTCAAACTTTCCAGTTTATATATTTTTTACTTGTATTAAAAATGTATAAATCATTAAAACAAGTTTTGTTTTTCACATCAATCAGCCCAGTGCCCACAAGCTTATCCCTGAGCCCACTCGAGTTCTCTCCAGCCCATGAGCCCATTCCAGAGTCCCAAGGTCAGGTTCTGGTGAAAGTTTTACGAATAGCTTGGGTTCTGGTTGGGTTCGGATTTCTAACTAAGAAAAACTATAGCCTATAGGCTAAGGTTTGCGTGCCGTCTGCTGTGTTGTGGCCAAAAGAGCGTGCAAGTTTGGGAGCACATTTCCTATGTAAGGGATAACGTACATCCAGCCGGTTATTATCTCAGAATAAACCCAGAATGAGTGATCAGGACCCCGAAATTAAGCGGCGGTCCTTGCTTCATTGGTTCAAATAACTTATAAATATATACTATAGGAACATTACTTTAGATCAGCCACACACAAGATACACAGTTTTACTGTGTAAGTACAATCGATAAATATAGTTGTACAAAATATGTGATGCAGGTTTTATTATAGTTCTACACGTTCATACATCACTGTAATAGACTAGAGAAAATAGTACAGACACAGTACAATCATTGAACAAAATCTTACTTAAATTTACTGATTAAATAATCAAATCACAACAGAGTTTTTTCAAAGGAAAATTTTAGATAAGAAAAAAAAAAAAAGAGAAAAAGAACAAACTACAGTACAGTACAATGTCAACTGGAGTATTCCTCACTGCACTTCTATGTTTTCATCAACCCGGTCTTGTGGATTTGGCCACAGGTTCTCACCCACATCACAGTTGTCAGCCACCATCCCAGTCACCAGCTCAGTCACCTTCCCTGCACTACATTTCCCTCCTGATCCTCACCTGCACTCACTCATCAATCACTGGCACCTACAAACCATCACCCTCGTTAACACTCATGAGCACTCCCTATATAAGAAGTCGCCATCCTCACCACAGTTGTCTGGTCTTGTCTATCCCTGCGTTCCAATGTCCATACTATCCATCCTAAATAGTATGTGAGATTAAAATAAGTGTGTCCCAAAGCATAGTATGTTGAAAAGAGTATGCCAAAAGTCCCCGGATGGTCTACTATTTCCGGTAGATTTTCGAAGTGTGGATCCGTGCACACTATAAAGGCTAATATTGCCCACAACCCATTGCGCATTGGACGAAGATTCAGTTCAGAACTACAAACACGAGTAAAAAGTGATAAAAAACTACAAAACATGGCGGATACGCGCGATCGACGCTGAGAGATTTGAGTGACTAATAATCAGTTTAACCTGATAGAAAATATATATTTAATGTTACCCGTGTTATTTTTCATCTGCAAATACCAATGTGGACTTTTATAAAGATCCGAATGGCCATTAACGTTTAAATGCATCATTATGCATTAATATGAGGACAGTTCTCCACATGAAAGACCCGCGACTGCAGATCAACGTGCTGTATTTCTCTCCGATACGGTAGGATAAATGAAATGTGGAGGATGTAAGATGATTGACAGGCCAGTTTACGGTGACGGGATGCGACAGAGAGAATTGACGCGATTGTATGACGTGTTAGTATGTCCCAAAGCTTGTCTACTCTTTTGCTACACACTCAAAAGTAAGTACTTTTTGTTCACAGAAAGAGTACATACTTTTAGGGCGTAGTATAAGTAGGCGAATTGGAACGCAACATATGTGTTACTGCACCACCATGAGAATCCCCGCAGACCTGCCTGATGTTCCTGATCCATCTTCCATTCCTTGTGTCTTCTCCCTGGATCCTCCACTCAACCCACATCACTGTCTTCACTGTCTCCACTGAACCTGCAAAGAGACAATTCATTACAATTCAGCTAAGTCACCATTCAATGTGCTTTCTGCTCAAAACTCCCCATACTTCACCTCTGTCCAGATCTGTGCCTCTGAATCTAAATAAAGACTGTGTGTGTTACTTGCCTGTTTGCTTTCATCTGTAATGTGACAACAGTAAATGTTTTCAATAGCAAAACATCTTGGAATGAATCTTCTGGCATGGTGAATCCAGGCCTGACACCATGATATCATTCCATGTGTCATCCATGGTATGCAGAATGGTGACTTGTTTGTGAGTCTGCATTATAAATGAGGTCTGCATCCTATAACACCTTCTTCCGATATAGCCACACTCATGGTCCACGTTGTCCAGGTACTTGGATGGTTGCCCGCTGGCCAATTAAATTCTGGCCTCTCCTTCTCTTGACCAGCTTTGACCACCACATATGTGAAATCAATCACCAGTAATGAGTAGGCAGTAATTTGTAAAAACCACCAAAGCAATTAGATGTGGTGTGTGTGTTCCATTTTGAAATGGTAATAAAGTTGTCATTTTCAACAGATGATTTCAGTTCAGTCAACAAATGATCCTTGGTTCATGTGTATTGTATCCAAGTAATTGGAAAAAGTGTTTAAAAGTTTTGAAAAATCTGCATTTTCATCATCAGTTTTGAGTTTTGTGTCTAGAGTTTTGAAAAATTGTATGTATACCCACTTTTTTCGCTGCTTCAGAATTCCATATTCTATGGTTGTGCTAACCTCCCCATTATCTGTTTCCAGTGCTGTTTTGTGAAACTCGTGAATCTTTGTTGTAATTGGTGCATTATCACTTCTAACATTCTACCTTTCCCCGCCCTTAATAACTTACCATAGTTAACCAAGTAGGGCTTGCTGCAGCCTGCGGTGGACGTCCAATTCCGCCCACATCCAGTGTGACGTCAGAAGCCACGCCTGTGATTGGAAGTTTGGATCATTTTACTGACTCAGAACTTTGAATCTCGTTCATCAAAATGAACATTTTTTTTTTTTTTTTTTTCTAATTTCATTCATTTCAGCAGAATATAAATGTTACATGATAAAAGCCAAATTCCACAAATTAACTAACTTGATATTTATTACATTTAGAATAAGAAAATAAAACAACTGCAATGCAAGGCCAAATAATGAGAAACAGAAACAATTAATTAATTGCCTTGCTGGGTCTGCTAGTTTACCTCACCTCCCGATCTGAGTTATTCATTCATCCTGTGACAAGATAGATATCTATAACTATGGTGACTCCCCATCCCTGTGTTGCCCTGGAAACTCCTATTTGTTGTATGTACGTTTTTGACAAAGTGTTTTTAAGTGTAATGGTAGGTTCTGAGTGTGTTTTAGGCATATGGGTAGGTTCTGAGTGTGTTTCAGGTAGGTTTCTTTCAGTGCGGTCTGTCAAAAAAGACAAATATAAGTAAATGATAAAGAATTGGGTGTGAGGGATAAGTCTTCTCAGTGTTCAAAGTTAATCAGGATAAGCGCGATTGTTACCTAAAACCTCCTTACCAGAAATCCAGCTAATTTCCAGTTACTTTTATTTAAGTTTACAGTGACGGGTAGGTTTAGGGATCAGTGTTCAGTGTAAGCAATAGGCTATAATACTGTGACTGACATGACCAGTAAAATCGGCTGCAGGGCGGCATGGGCCTTGCCTCCTGTTACACTTGGATGTGGGCTGGGTTGGACATGCACCGCAGACTGCAGCGAGATGCTTCTCTAGTTAACAGGCGTCAAGGAAACGTGGCAGTGAGTGGAGACACTGTCATGCTGAAGCAACCTGCAGGTAAAAATGAATCAAATAACCAGCTATAAGGAACTGAGAAATGTCATGTAGCATTTAAGTAGTTTTATTGATAAAGTCGAGGTTTCTGTGTGCTTGAATGCCTTGCAGGGTGTGGGAGAGACACTGTGAGGTAGTGTATAGCAGGGAAAAGAGAAAGAGTGCATTGTCCAGTAGTAAACCACTTTTTTTGTTAAGACCACACCACTGATATATTGTGCATTAAATTATTACTAATGTTATTACTAATAAGTATTACTAATGTTACTAGAAATTATTTATAAGCAGTTAACTGGCCTATGCATGAAGTTATACCTAGTGAAAATGTCAGAGATAGCTTGGTTAAGAAAGAAAGAAAGAATGAAAGAAACTGTGGAAATAAGTGAAGCTAGATGCACAGTGAACACAGACAAATGGAGAACTCTTTTTTTTTTTTTTTTTTTTTTTGATATAAGGGCTAGCTGTAATTGAAGGCATTGGCTAATTCAAGGTGAATATCTTCTAAGGTCTAAAGACTTCTCACATAGGTAGATTATTTCAAGGGTTCAAGTGGTAATGTTTTTGCAATTACAGACTTTATATTTGAATCCCTAGCAAAACCTTGTTCAGGAAAAAGAGTATGTTTGGAGCCAAAATTGTACATTTCCAAATGTTAAACAGCTGTAATTTTGCTGTTACTTTGTGAGAGTTTATGCAGACAGCACTCCTACCACCTTGTTAAGTGAGATGTAATTTATAGACCGTGGCCCTCTGTACATTATGCACACTTGAGCTGGTCTCAGTGCCAGCTCAAAGGCTGCCAGTGGAAGGCTGAAGTCTCATCCACCCTGAGCGCTGACCTGATCAGGCAGAGTGCAAATTGACCCAGTCAGATAATGCCATGAAGAAGAGAGACTCAATTACTCTTTCTGTATTTTGCTGAATTATACATCTGCAGTTCTTGCCAAATCAATATGCTTCCTGTCTTTGATACTTGAATGATTTTCCTACACAGAGGGTCAAAAAGCCCTAAGATAGTCTGTGTGATTGTGTTTGTGTGTGTGTGTCAAGGTTTGGCTGGTTAGCATGTTCTTGTTCACCTCTGGTAGATTCTCATCAAAATGAGATTTTAGTTTTTTATACATTGACCTCTCGGAACTCAACTCTCTGGGAACTATGCTCCTGCCCTGGGGCAAGAACTATTCTAAGCAGAGTTTGGTCTTAGTTCAAACTCTGTAGATTTCACAACGACTCCGATTAAATCCGGGTTGTTGGCCCTAGGCTTTTGTCTTAGCTTCTTGCAAGCTCTTGGACTCAGTGTCGTCGCTTCAGTCGAAATAAACCTGAGATCCTATGCTGAGATGCCCGCTTATAATGCCAGATGACCCCGAGCTTCATTTGTTTTTTTAACACTATTTATATGCTAGTGTACTTTTGCAGATACACATATTTGAAAGTTCTTTCTCTTCTGGGAAAACATCAAAAAACTGATGACGCAACATACAGGTGCTGGTCATATAATTAGAATATCGTGAAAAAGTAAATTATTTTTAAAAATGAAACTTTTACATATTCTAGATTCCCTACATGTAAAGTAAAACATTTCAATTTTTTTTTTTTTTAATTTTGATGATTAGAACGTACAGCTCATGAAAGTCCAAAATCCAGTATCTCAAAATCATGGTCAGCAAACCACTTGGAAGTGGTTTTTGCAATGTGGGCAGGTGCTAAAGTCCTGCTGGAAAAGGAAATCAGTATCTCCATAAAGCTTGTCAGCAGATGGTAGCATAAAGTGCTCCAAAATCTCCTGGAAGATGGCTGCATTGACTTTGCACTTGATAAAACACAATGGACCAACACCAGCAGACGTCACGGCCCCCCAAATCATTACTAACTTCAGAAACTTCCCACTAGACTTCAAGCAGGTTGGATTCTGTGCCTCTCCAGTCTTCCTTCAGACTCTGGGACCATGATTTCAACATGAAATGCAAAATTTACTTTTATCTGAAAAGAGGACTTTTGACCACTGTTCACTGTCCAGTTCTTTTCTTAGCCCAGGTAAGATGCTTCTGACATTGTTTCTGTTTCAGAAGTGGCTTGGTAGTCCTTTTCCTGAAGATGTCTGAGTGTGGTGACTCTTGATGTGCTGACTCCGGCTTCATTTGACTCATTGTGAAGCTCTCCCAATCGGCTTTACTTGACAGTATTCTCAAGCTTGTGGTCATCCCTGTTGCTTGTGCACCTTTGCCTACCCAATTTCTTCCTTCTAGTCAACTTTGCATTTAATATGCTTTGATACATCACTCTGTAAACAGCCACCACATTCAGTAATGACCATCTGTGACTTACTCTCTTTGTGGAGGGTGTCAATGATTGTCTCCTGGACCATTGCCAAGTCAGTAGTCTTCCCCATTAGTGTGGTATCAAAGAACAAGAGATACCCGGAATTTATACTGTAGGGATGGTCATTTAATGAAACTCAAATGTAAATATTCTAATATTTTGAGATACTGGATTTTGGACTTTCATTAGCTGTACGCTCTAATCAACAAATTTAAAAAAAATATATTTTTGAAATGTTTTACTTTACATGAGGGAATCTAGTATAAATGAAAGTTTCATTTTGTCACGATATTCTAATTATATGACCAGCACCTGTACTCAGATTTTGTCCGGTCAGATTTGGCATTTAACAATATTGTGACTGAAAAATTCTTAATGTAAAAAGAAAGAAAAGAAAGAAAGAAAGAAAGAAAGAAAGAAAGAAAGAAAGAAAGAAAGAAAGAAAGAAAGAAAGAAAGAAAGAAAGAAAGAAAGAAAGAAACATCAGGAATGTTATTATTTTGTAGACATTTATCCATTTTCCAGTAGTGCATTATTTTGACAGGCAGACAATATTTTTAATGACTTCTTTCAACCTTTGTAACATTGATTGAAATGTAACTTCAATCTGTCAATGTGGATATGAAAAGGTGTATTTAATATAAGCATTTTTTATATAACATATGATTTTCATATTCTCGACTGGTACAAGTAACAGTTTGGCATCTTTGACAATGCAGTAAACCTCTATGATTGTCAAAACTGTAGACAGTGATTACACTGTGCTTTTTGGAGATGTCTTTAGTCAGTTATATTGAAATAATCAGATTCACATTTTATCCTTTTCCACAACAGTATTTTTGCCCATAAAACTGTACATTGACAGATAGCTTGCAAAAAAATATATCCAAGTACTTTGGAGAATTAAGCACAGATGGTCTATCAGAAGGACAACCTCATCTTAAAGCATACAGCTGCTCCAAATCCAATTAATATGATGAAAACTTGTCATTCTCAATTCACTGTGGAAAAGAAACAGGCTGATTCCTGTTTACAAAATAACAATGAATGATCCCAGACGTCAGCACGGTTTTGAACACATATCTTGAACCATTATTGAATCAATATTGATCTTACAAGAAATATTCACTTTTGATTTAGTAATGTCTATCTAGCTTTAGTTAGATCAGCAAATCTGGGTTTAACTCTCAGTTCAAGATGGAAAAATAAAGTATTAAGTATTGTAATTGCACATTTTCAGCTTTCAGGAAGTTCCTTAACATTTCCTTCAAGTGAAGTTAAAGCAATAGTGACATCAAGTGGTTGGTATAAATGCATAATTTTTATTAAAACAAGCTGATAAGAATTGGCCTGAACATTCATATGAACTTTTTGTAAAATAAAAGTGAGAAATATTCTTTTGACGTGTTACTGAGCATTTAAAGACAATGATTTTGTTTATCATGTAAATATTTGTAACAGGTATAGATAATTCAAATTCCAGTAGATTGGAATTATAAAAAATATTTTAACATAATATTAATAAAGTAAATTATTATTAACATTATTGGGTAGCCATATAGGCATTAGGTGGGTTGCAATATTCCTGCTGAAAACAAAAACAAACAAACAAACAAACAAACAAAAACTGCACTATTCTGTTGGAACCCCGAACACTTCCACTTCACACAAGCTCAGAGTCCTGTTTTCCCCAGGAAGAGCCACAGTCACATAATGGCCTTGAAGAGCACTGTCACACCGGAACTTCCCTGTCCCTCCCACAGGGATGAAGGACACTTTAACACACCTAAATAGGAGTAAAAGTTAAGAAACAGAATAGAAATAAAATGCCTTAAGTATTATATATATATCGTTTATGTATATTATGCAACAGTTTCTGTCCACGAGCAGCGTATGTTCAGTGAATTTCCTATAAACGCATTTCACTACATATTAAAACATGGCAAAGTTTATATTGCTCAAGGTTTTGAAAGTCAGGTGGATTCTGATTGGGTGATAATATGTTGATTGTTTGTCGGATGTTATCGTTCTGCAAGTGAAATTCCAGTGATATCGATCCTCTGTGCTATTATCGTTATAGTTGTGGTGTGGACTCCACTATTCTATTAAATTTAGAATGATTTTTAAAACTTTATTTTATCATTATCTTCCGTGTGAATCGGCCTTTACTGTGTGTAGCTTGGGAAGTTGATTTGACTTAAGTTGGAACCATTTAATAGACTAAAACAGGAAATATTGTGTCTAAAATCAAAGCTACACAATATTAAGTTGTTGTTTATTTAGTGGTTGTATCACATGCTGTTGGTCTGAACACACAACACTCTTGCTAATGTAATATTCCTTAATAATAATAATAATAAATAATACATAAGCTTTACAAGGTCTCTAATATATGCATGTAATAACAGCATTCCTTACACTGGATTTGCATGGCCCTCAGACTCTAGTGAATCTCTAATGTAAACCACCGCTCCATTCAGTTGCTCGGCGCAGCAGTCACTGCAATTGGTAAGAGCCACTGATACAATTGTATAAGTTTTCATTAGAACCAGTCTCCACCAGGGATCATTTTCAGTATTTATTTGAGTGCAAGAGCCTTTGAATAGGTCATATTGCTGGTTCCAGTCAATGGCATTATGTGCAAGACTCAGGCATGCTGTAGAACCTTGATTGGACTTGGTATCTCATCCCCTCAGACTGTTTCATTGCTACCATGTCTGACAAATAATGAAATATGAACAGTTAGACAGTGCTGTAAAACACTCAAACATTACATGTGACCGATTTACCTTCAGAGACTGCGTACACCTCTACCTCACATACTGTCACAATGTGGTTCTCTCCTGGTAAAAGAACATTAACATACTGTCCATCTACTGAACTTGAACTTCTATGTTTTCCCAGCCCGCATAGAATACACTTTTGCAACATTAAAGAAATTAAAAAATGCTTGATGATCTCACATTTTTGTATGATTTGAGCAATATCTTAACAAGTCTCTTACAGCTGATTGTGGTTGCCATCGTTGTCAAGGCTGTTCCCAATACGAATCTCAGCTCCATCGATCCTATCGGCACAACAATCACCCCAGTTGGTGATGGCAACCATGACAATTTTGTAAGGCTGTTGCAGGGTAACTCTCCACCATGGGTTTCTTTTTGCAGTTATGTAAGTGCAGGAATTATTTGCTAAATTTGTTGCTTTGTTTCCATCAACAGCATTGGAAGTGGTGTTCAACAAGTAAATGGACTGGTGGGTCACACTTTTCAAAGCAACATTTCCAACAGAGAAATGATTACTGTACAACGCTCTCTCTCTCTCTCTCTCTCTCACTCTCTCTTTGAGTCACTAAAAAGAACCACCTCACAAGATTAATTTGTTAGTGATTCATACTACACGGGCTGTCATGTTTTTATATCACTAAAAAGGCAGGTTCATAAAACTCATTTGTTTGTGAATTAAACTACACTGGGCCTGTCTCAAACTCACACTTGTGGTCTTTGCACATGGCCACTTGTCTACTTATGATGTATTTGCTGTATTTGGCCTGTTTGTTTATGCGGGCATGAAGACCACAAGTATGCACAGAAGTTTTGATTACCGAATGGGACACACAACAACACAAGTTTTTAACAGAGCTTTATTTACACATTTTGATTTTCAATATTTTACATTTAACTACCAAATTATATATAATATCTAATTATAAAATGGTTAGTTCCAGTCCTTGATCCTGATTGGTCAATACTATTAGCTGTGTTTTATTCTTGATAAAACACGGCTATGACCCAGTGGTTCTGCATATCAATGCACAACACCCTTAGCAACCAATCGTGAACATGTTTTTGCTCTCAATTGATATTTTTCATTGAGGCTTACTGTATTATGTATAATACCGAGTGTATTACCTGCATTCAGATTTAGCATTTTCCTTCAGGTCAGTCCTATGTTAACAGTTAATGGGTTTTCCGTACCCTGCTGACACTAACACTGCTAGTCAAAGAATTTGTCATTTGTGTTCACAACAAGTTTCAGTATAAAATTCTTTGCGACTGAGTGACCTGCTCATAAAGACAATCTTTGCCACCATCTAATGGCATAATAAATATAAAGTACTCATTTACCATCTTAACCTCGGTTCCCTGAGATACGGGAAAACTGCTTTTTCTCCAGTTACTAAAGCCTTTTTCAATCACGCAGTGAAACTGCACAGCTGTTGGTTTGTGCAGTTGTAGTGAAACAAACCAATGACGGTGCAGCAGAGCTGCACAAGCCTATGGCGATGAAGCCCGCCAGAGCCCACCGAACTGGGCGGGGTCATCTGGCATTATAAACGGGCGTCTCGGCATAGGATCTCAGGTTTATTTCTACTTAAGCGACGACACTGAGTCCATGAGCGTGCAAGAAGCTAAGGCAAAAGCCTAGGGCCAACAACCCAGATTTAATCAGAGTTGTTGTGAAATCTACCGAGTTTGAACTAAGTCCAAGCTCTGCTTAGAATAGGTCCTGCCCCAGGGCAGGAGCATGGTTCCCAGAGAGTCAACAACGCCCCTTAGCTGTTACAAATTCACTGTAAACCACTTCACAGGGCTTATTGCTTTATTAACTTAGAATTACTCTGGTGTAAGTGATTTCAGGATTTTGGGACTCATGAGTTCTTGAACGTGAATGTGAAACATCCTGTAAGTTTCAGAACTCAAAACTTTCTTGCTAGTCTAAAAACGGCTTAGACTGAAATCAGTCTGCCAAGAGCCACTTTATGACGTAATAGTGTGGATAAGCACCACCTCTGCACAAGAAGATCAACGCTTGCTTCTACATCACTGCCTGTTTAGCCCTGCCCACCGATTCACACATAGTAACAACAGAGGCAAACGCAGGTCTACACAGACACCAAACAATAAAGAAGGCTCCGAAGACAAAACAAGATGTTGTGCAGTGCCAAGCTGTGGAAAAACACAGTCTTTGCATTGCCTTCCTTCTGATCCCAACATTAGGAAAGAGTAGATGAACTTTATTTTTGATGAAGTCAGTAAGAACTTGGTCCTTTGTTCACTTCATTTTACTGCAAATTCATTTACAAACAAGGCACAATTTAATGCAGAATTTTGAGCAAGATTGAAACTAAAAGACTATGTTATGCTGACTATATTGGAACCGACAGTAATGTCGCACCACACAAGTGTGAGTAACTGTTTTTATTATGTGGTCCATATTGTTTGTCTGTTATTGCAGATCGCTTGATATGTACTGAGTATTAATGCATTTTTTTATGAATCTATAACTGTATTTACACTGTGTTTGCACTGTTAGCAATGATAGAAGCATTTGTGAGAGTGCAGAAACCAAGTTCCAATGACATGATCACTGCCATCCCACGATCAACAGGCTGTCTGTCATCAGCTACAATGATAATCGCTGCAAGCTTTTATGTGACGAGAGTAGACCTCAAAATAGTGCTATAATCAACACTTTTCATGATTAGTTAATCTTGACAGCTGTAGGCCCTAATAGTAAAAACTTGGTAAAGTTTTCACAGTGGGGGTTCAATCCCTAACTGCCTGCAAGCACCAGTTCCACATATAAGACTAATTTCATATGCAAACATGTCACAGCAGTGGTTGTTTACACTGAAGTCTCACAGCAGACACGCCTCTTCAAATAGCATTCAGAGGGCTAAAATCAGGGTAGAACATTTTTTAAACTAATTCATTTTATTTCTAGATTATGATAATTGTTTATGTAAAAATCATACTAACATTATAAGTTCACCTCAGGAAACACTAAATTGACCCCTTTAAGGCCACTGAGCTTTGCCATTTTTGTGCACTTCCTGTCAAGTGTGGGTATTGGGACAGGCCCACTGGCTTCCCTGTATGTTTTTGAATCAATTAATTTATTTTAGTTTTTGTTTGAAGTCACATTCAGACCTCAAAATATGAATTTTTCTTATCTTTCTGCCTGCAATAGTCAAATAAATGCTCAAGATGTTTAATGACAAATCTAAGCAAATTAAACTACAAGTAATAGATTTTCTATGTAATTTGAGAACAAGTGTACAGCACTCATTGAGATTTGTATCCTCTCTACCCTTCTTAAGTTGTTGCGGGTCTGATCTGTTCCCCCGTGAGATGTGGCTGAGATCAAGATGTTTTGTGGTTCCACAACGCAAGGATGTGCCTACTAGATACAGATCACAAGTCATCATTATTATGCAGTTTTAGCAAAGCATTCCCAGAAACCAAACCATTGGGTGTCAGTGGCATATCTTTCACAAGGATTAAAAAATGGCAGAAGTTCATGTAACTGAAGAGATCTTGCAAGCATATATTTTGTAAATTCATCTCTGCCATCTCATCTCATGCGTGCATAAACAAACTTACACACTAAAATAATTAAAAATAATTAATTGATTGAATATTAATATTGTGTATGAAAAAACTTATACCACAATATTAATTTATACCAGATTTTTGAAAAGGGGAAGAAACGGAACAACTAACAAGTGTTTTTTATTTTATTTTATTTTTTTATCTAGCTGCACATTTTCCACTAATCTTTTAGAAATTACATTTGGATGCAATTTTGTCTGTTTTTCTTTGACCCTCTCCCTTTGATTCTCAGCTGTACATTTTCTTGATCGAAACCTCAAAACTCAAAGTTTAAGGAAAAGATTCCCAGCACTGTAAGAAAAAAAGATCTTATTGAAGAGAAAACCCAGTGACAGTGCAAAGCAAACACCAATCATCAGGGAACTTATTATGCAAAATTCACCTTTAAATGGTGTTGTGTGTTGGTAGTGTGCACACAACCACCTTATAATGATAAAAATCCACCCACTCCTTTTTTAAGTTCCCCATAAATGATAAGCAGTATCTCAGAACAAGCGTTCGCAGATTCTGTACAAAGTGACATCATTTTCCAAAATGTTGACAAAACGTATAACTTATAACATGAAAGTAAGGTTAATAATATAACTTAGATTACACATTTTTCAGTTTTACTCAAATTAGGGTGATGCAAAAGTGAGTACAACCCACAACAAAAACTACTACATCTAGTACTTTGTATGGCCTCCATGATTTTTAATGACAGCAAATCTTATAGGCATGGAATGAACAAGCTGGTGACATTTTGCAACATCTATCTTATTCCATTCTTCAAGAATATCCTCTTTTAGAGACTGGATGCTGGATGGAGAGTTATGCTCAACTTGTCTCTTCAGAATTCCCAATAGGTGTTTGATTGGGTTCAGATCAGAAGCCACTGAATCACTTTCACCCTGTTCTTCTTCAGAAATACAACAGTGGCCTTAGAAGTGTGTTTAGGATCAGTGTCATTTTGGAAAAGTGCACGACGACTAAGGGCATGGTGTGATGGTAGCATCTTCTCTTTCAGTATAAAGCAGTACATCTGTGAATTCATGATGTCATCAATGAAATGCAGCTCCCCGACACCAGCAGCACTCATGCAGCCCCACATAAGGACACTGCCACCACCATGTTTCACTGTAGGCACCATACATTTTACTTTACATTCCTCACCTTTGCGATGCCATAGTTTTGAAGCCATCAGTTCCAAAAACATTTATCTTGGTCTCATCACTCCAGAGTATAGAGTCCAAGTAGTTTTTGTCAGCATGGGCCCTGGCAAACTCTAGGCGGGCTTTGCCTGGGCTTTAGGAGAGACTTCTTTTGTGGACGGAACCCATGCATGCCATTCCTCTGCAGTGTACGTTGTATTGTGTCACGGGAAATAGTCACCCCAGTTTGGTTTTCTACTTCTTTAGATAACTGCAGTGTACTTGCATGCCAATTTTCTTCAACCCTTCTCATCAGAAGACGCTCTTGTCGAGGTGTTAACTTCTGTGGACGACCTGGACGTCTCTGTGAGATGGTTGCAGTTCCATCTTTTTAACATTTTTGTACCACTTTTGCTACAGTATTCTGACTAAGTAAAGCTTTGCTGATCTTCTTGTAGCCTTCACCTTTCTGGTGTAAAGAAATTAGGTAGGTTTAGGTATAGATAGGTTAATAAATCAAGGTTATCGGCCTTGTTTAGTGCTTTTTGCTTTCATAATATCCCACCTAAAACATACACTCTAAAACATTATGGGTTAAAAACAACTCAATTTGGGTTGAAAATGGACAAAACCAGCAGTTGGGTTAAATGTTTGCCCAACGTGCTGGTCAGTTTTATTTTAACAATTGTTTAAAAATTACTATATGGCCGGCTTAAAATAAACCTAAAATAGGTTGGAAACTAAAAATCAGACATAATTACTAGAGGCAACAATAATAATCAAAAGGTGAACGTTTATTAATAGGCAATTTAATAAATGTCTATTGTTTAATTATTATTCATTACACTTATTAATAAATGCTCATTTATTAAACATTAAATAAAGGTTAATTTCCAACATACTTTGGGTTCATTTTAAGCAACCAATATAATAATTTTTGAACAATTGTTGAGTTTAATAAAACTACCCAGCAGGTTGTGCAAACATTTAACCCAATTTCTGGGTTTGTCCATTTTCAACCCAACTTTTTGGGTTGGTTTTTAAGCCAGCATTTTTTAGAGTGTAATTTCACCATTTAACTGACATCTCTATAAATAGAATAAAATGAATAAATCTGTCAAAAGGAGGAGATGAGAGAGCAATCTTTCCACAGCTCTACTGCCCCACCCATGTCCATGTTTTTTCTTCATTTTATTTATTTTCGATTCATTTAACTTTTTGATACACAATGCCCTGATGGGGCAACTTAATGGCTGCACTTTGTTCTGCACTATGTTCCACCACTTTAAGACGAATGGATTTGTTGTTTTTTCATATTCAAGAGATTATAAGATAGATGGGTTCACATCGCATGTTCTTCAATTTTTATAAAAAACAAAAATGTTAACACGACTATATGCATGAAACCATTCAGAAAAATTTGGGCACAAATGGTTTAATAAAAAAAAAAGGATAAACATAAAACAAATTAATTAATAATTTAAATTCTTTCCATTAATCTAACTTTCAGAAAAATAAATACAGCTTTATTGATCTGTTCTTCATTTAATATATTCTTAAGGTTCAACACACTCACCCCATATTTCTTTAACTCATCTTTTATTTGTGTCCCATATTTAATGCAGTGACAAACATGCTCCACCGACTCTTCTTCCATTCCACAATCACATATACCTGAAGGATGCTTTCTCAAATACATTATTATACATTACTTTATATAAATGCATTATTTATTTAACCAAGTATGTCATAACCTCGTCCTTGATATAATGGTTTGCTCTCTGGGAGTTCTTCCTGTTTATTTAATTGTTCCTACTACTTGATTTATCTTATATAAATGACATCCTTTAATTTCTTCATCCCATTATTTTTGCATGCATTCATTATATTAATGTGTATTATTGTGTCAATTTACTATATGATACCTCCATTATTCTGTCTTGTTTTAAAGCTTGCTTTGCTAAAACATTTGCCATCTCATTTCCCTCAATTCCCCTATGGGCTGGAAACCACTATCTATATTTCTATATGATTTAGTCTGTACAGAGTTTCATATATTTCATAAACAATATCAGGTCTGTTATGAGATGACAAAGACTGCAAAGAAACCAATGCTGATAAACTCTCTGAGCATATTACTGCCATTTTAATCTTATTATGTTCTACCCATTGTACTGCATTTAAAATAGCTAACAGCTCCACTGTAAATACTGTTAAATGGTCAGGTGTTCTTTCCCTAATATTTATCTTTAAACTTGGAATAACAAATGCAAAGCCCGTATTTCCACTCTTAGGTTCATTTGATTCAACAGTAAATATAAATAAAAGACTTATAAAAGACTTATACGCAATAAAAGACTTATGCATTGTTCTCAATCTTTCATCAACTATATCTGCCCAATTTCCTTTCCCTTTCATCTTGTATATTTAAATCTAAAATCAGTGGGGGAAACATCCAAGATTGTAAGAAGTTGCCTTTGGTGCAGATTGAACCTGGGTCTCTATTGCTTTAAGTGTAAGTGGTTACTCACTGAACTAACTCCTCACAGTTAACCCTCAGGGGTCTGAGGATTTTTGGGGCCCTGGAGAAGTTTTGACATGCCCTGAAAAAAAAAAAAAAAAAAAAAAAAAACACTTGGAAATGACACTGTATTCAGCACAAACTAGGCTACAATAATATGTGAGGAACATGTATGTACATGTTTGTGTTTTTGAAGGAATAACGTTTATGAGTGATTATTAAAAAAACAAAAAACTTAAGTCACTGAAATAAAGCCAAAAATATATATTAAATCTTTGTTCACAAGACTTCTGGTTATTGGAGGTTGTAGACTAGAGTTTTTGCTTCAAAATGAGGTAAAAATGATGCTGCCTGCTTGTTCATATAAAACAATAGAGAGATTTAAATTTTCTAAAACATCTTTGGTCAAGAAACACAGTATGCGTGGAGGCGTGAATAATCATGAATAATGGGTGATTCTCACTTGAGAAGACAAAATAATCACATAATAATGACCTGAAATGACTTGCATAACAATGATCTCTTTCAGTCAGGTAGGCTGTGAGACATTGATCATGTCTCAAACTCATGTGAAATATTATTACAATTTAAAATAATGGTATTCTATTATATACTGTGATGCGAAGCGTCTGAACAATTATGTTACCTCTATGGCATTTTATATAGGCTTTTAGCTTAAAAGCATGCACATTTGGAGAAATATTGATGGATTCTCATATGTTTGTCAATTTTCTATACAGAGGAGTAATATTGAGGATTTATTGTCATTACTATAAATGCTGGATACTGTGTTTCCAATTCATACTTGCAGCCGGAGGGCGCTCTGCCCCTTTTGTCCACAAATGCCTGAGCACTAAAGAAGAATAGGCAATACAGGAACTAACTGAACTAACAGAGGCCAGAAATCGCTAACTATGGCTATTCAAAACACTTTTCAAATAAATACACGATTGAGATGATGTATGCATGTATTGACTGAATTTGCGTCTGAAAAGCGCTGGCTCCGTGGGCGTGGCCGCATTAGCGGATAATGAGCTGAATCACGGACTTCTGACATGGCTCTCTTTTCATACAGATTACATAAACACAGAATATTTGTTTTCAATTTGATTTACACATTTAAAACCTGACATTTCAATGTTTTTTTAGACATAAGTCTAATTTTAAGTAAGTTACTTATACTAATACTTTAACTAAGTTACAGTTCATTTTCTGAGAACTATCTTATACTTATACTTTAACTAAGTTACAGTTCATTTTCTGAGAACTATCAGATTGGACTTCGTTCAGAAGGAGACGAGAGATCACACATCATGTTTGTTTTCTTTATTTTACAAAAAGCACAACATTTTGTTTTTACTCTGAGTGTACACAAATAAAAGAAAATATTCCACAGATTAAAATGGTGTATAACTCTTAATTGTATGTGCAACATTGACAGAGTATTTTTAGTCTCTTTCACACTGGTTAGAAAAAACACGGTGATCACGCCGGCGTGACCGCCGACCCCAGAGTGTTAAACCCAATAGCAGAAGATCAAAAGAGCCAGGAGACTTGAGTCTTCAGAAAATAAAAGTAATCTTTACTAGAAAAACAAAAGATACAAAATACAAATAAACTAGGACAGCTGAGCTTCCATAAAACAGTGAAAACAAAAACAGACACGAGGGTCCAAAATATTTAACAAGAGATACTCTTAACTTGAAGACAGACAGCAGGAAACTCAGGATGACTGGCTCAAGACTGAAAACAATGGCATGGAACAAACAGACTTATAAAGGGTTAAATATAAGCAGGATAATGAACATGGTTGGGGCAATGGCGCCTCCTTCAGGAGTGGAGAGACTAGAGTTCATGATGTAAGCAGTTCTGGAGGGAGCATGACAAGGGCCCAAAGAGCTACCCCTACAGGCCAGGATGAAAATAGCGCTCGGGAGACAAGACTACAAAGACAATTACAAAGGTGTTGTCACTGGATAAGGTACTTTAGGACTATACTTTTTCTCTTGTAATCCAATTTCTTTAGCCATTATTTGATGACCAAACAAAATATTCTCCCTTTGCTTTCATACTTCTTGTATCCTAAATACAGAGGCAATTCACCCATTATTTCCAATTTTTTAGCAGTGTCTTTGCAACTGATCTATACACTACATTCCATACTCTATCACTGGTCTTATTAAAGCAACGTATATCTCTCTCAAAGCTCTTTTACTAGCACACCAATCCAAATCTGTTAAACATTTCATTATATTTAAAATCACCTTGCATTTTTTCTCTATTTTCTTTATATGATCACTCCAAGTCATTTTAGAGTCAAATAAAACCCCTAAAAACCGGAAGGAACCATACATCAATATCTTTGCTTCTTTAACCTTCTTTCTACTAAAATCCATCATCTTTGTCTTTTCTACTGAAAATTGGAAACCTCATGAATACTATTTTTCAATCATTTTGATTGCTTCTTGCATTTTATTATGCATTAATGTTAAATTCTTTCCATTTTTCCAAAGAGCAATATCATCAGCAAACAATGATTTACCAATATCATATTTTAATTAATAGAACACATCTTTAATCATAATAGATCATAAAATTAATGGGCTGATCAAGCTACCCTGTGGAGTCCCATTTTCTGCTCTGTATACTGGACAGCGTTGTTCCAATTTTAACCTGGATATACTGTATCTTTTCATCAACAGTCCCTCTTTCCATACCAATTCATAAGCTTTTTTTTACATCTAAAAATATCGCCATTACTGATTCCTTGTTAATTTGGGCTTTTTAAATTTCTGTTTCCAAAAAAAAAACTACTGGATCCATAGTTCCTCAACCTTTCCTAAAGCCATTCTGATGAGATAACATTTCTGCATAAAATGTCTCTCAACAATCATCCTTTCCATTATTTTCCCAACATGTGATGTAAGATCAATTGTCCCGTATAGTTTGCTGGATTTGTTGGATCCTTATCTGTTTTTCATTATAGAAATAATGACTGCATCTTTCCAACTTGTACCTTCTTCCCATACTTTATCATACAAAACAGTGGCATGCAGTGGTGTTCTGAAATGGGGAGGCAAAGTCCTCACAGTTTTTTTCATTTATTTGTTTTATTTTCTCATCCTATGATTTGAGGAGGCACTGCCTCCCTTGTATCCTCGGAGGACACGCCCCTGATACAAAAGTTTACCTTGATTTAAAATTCCTAGATGCTTTAACATAACATAACAGATATGATCTTTTCCTGGTGAAGTTAATCTAGATTTACTCTGACGCAATCAGGAGCAGTAAAATAATCGTAATGACACCACACAATTGGGAATGTTTGGACAAAAAGTTGGTTGCGACAAGCCTTGAATCGGGCCACACCCCCCTGATCGTTTGGGGGGGTGCAAATCGGGCTCAAATTCAGGCTTAAAATCTTTTAGTGTGTGGCCAGCCTTAACCCTTTCACACATAAAGTTAAAATATTCTGGTTGAGATCCCAGCATAAGTTTTTTTTTTTTTTTTTTTTTTATGGCGACCGTTATTTAGAACGAATCGCTTTGTTTCCATGGTGATGCGTCATTGCTTGTCATGTGACACACCGCAACCATAATAGTGCTTTTTGACTGATGTTTTTCTTTTATTTAATTTATCCTTTATTTATTATAATTGGATATTATATAATAATTATTTAAAATATTCACAAAATTGTTAACTATAACATGAAATATGTGATATTCCAATTGTCAAATACCTAAATGGATATGTTTTGTTGTTTAAACACCTTTATAATGATCACGTTAGTCGAGCTATATGCATGATGGGTGCCGCCATTTTAGTTTGTGCCACAGTTCAGAGAATCGCATTTGTTAGATTTACAACACGTGAATTCATCCACTTCACTTGAAATGCATGAAAGCGGCCGGTGAACTGGAAGAAGAATAGAGTAAACTTTACAGCTACTTAGGCTATGTGTATCTGATATGAAAAAACACAGCATCTAATTATAATGGAAATAATTATTATTTTGTTAGTACTAGTGTATTTGAATGTCTGTAACCTAAAATAAATAATAATAAATGCATATTTGGGATATATGACAAGCGCTAAACACATCTGTCTCAGCACCAGCCAAACCTCGAAAGCAGATTTTAAATTAGGGGTTCATCACGTGATGCACTAAACATATTGATCACACTGGTGTGATTGTACACGTCAAAGGGTTAACCCTCTATGGTGTTTCATCATTTATAAACGATGCAGAGAAAATCATATTTAAAATACAATAATAATATTAAACCAAAAAAAAAACAAAAAAACCTTTTTAGTATTATTATATGACATCCCCTTCAGCCAAAAAAATGTAAATCAACATGCCCGTCTTGGCGAGTATCCTAGCAAACATAGTCGGTTATGTCTTAAAGGTGCACTATGTAAAATTACCTCTGCTAGAGGTCGCTAGAGGCCTATTCAAAACAAAGGCGTAGCTTGATGACGCCAAGTTTGAGCGCGGAATCTTTGGACATGTGGTATTCACCTCACAGCCGGTGTAAAATAATCGGGATAGGACTAGGACAGAAATCATGTTCATGGATGCGATTATTATATTATATTATATTTATTATATTATATTATTATTATACTATTCTGTAGTATGAAGCAGAGCAGGACCGAGTGTTGTGGGAGCTGAACGAGGCCGCTGGAGCGATTTCACAACACACACCACAAGCAGCGGAACTTTTAT
The DNA here is from genome assembly GCF_024489055.1 of Chanodichthys erythropterus. Taxonomy (NCBI): domain Eukaryota; kingdom Metazoa; phylum Chordata; class Actinopteri; order Cypriniformes; family Xenocyprididae; genus Chanodichthys; species Chanodichthys erythropterus. The sequence continues at coordinate 689,721 of NC_090235.1, read as the reverse complement.
TATGCCGCAGTCGCCGCTTCCGCTTTTCCGGTCATGAGTATAAGGTAACACAGCTCAAGAAAATGCTGTGTTACTGTTACTAAAAATTAAAGCTGCATATGTTAGCTACTTGAGAAAACAGTGTTTTTCTCTGAGGCATGGTAAAGCATGGTACTCGCAAAAAATCAAGAAAATTAGATTTAAATAATAATCGTTTTATAAAACAATAATTCGTTTTCTGTCTATAAATATATCAAAACAGATGTTCCCTTGTCTATTAGCACATGTAATATTAAAGCGTTTGGTGTTTCCATGTTTTCTACACAATAAAACTAGAAACCGAAGGTAACGCAGGTATGACGCAAATGACAGGCGACTCCTCACAAGTCCCACAGCCTTGGTTAAAATTTCAATTTTCTCAAGATTTACAAATATTTGGAAACATTTGGAATATATAATAATATATAAGTACTCAAGTGAACAAAATATATAACACTGGCCTAGTGGTTTTTGGATATTTTACTGCAAAATTCTTACATATTGCACCTTTAAGTGAACACATAATAGTCGAGAAAGACAACACGTGTAACAGTATATGTACTGGATCGTGCATGTCTTAAAGAGAAAAAAAAAATATTCCTGCTGCCTGTGTTTTTGATGTTAAATCAAACAACAAATGACAAAGAAATCACTCACTGCACTCACTGACTGAATAGCTTTTGTAACTTCAATAATGATTAATCTCTTTAATCAATACAGTGAAGATAAAATGCAGTGTTATTTTATATTTGATTACTTTATCCATTTTCTGTACCTGAAAACTACTGTTAGATACCTGAAAAGCACTGTTTATTTTCTTTGAATATTTGCTCTATTGTATTAATTTGTGATGTTGCTTGTAGTTTGATTATTTGTTTTTCATTTTCTTTATTTTTATTTGACAGTAGTCCTGTTTTCCCTGAACATAGCACATACCGAAACCGTGTCCCTAAAACAGTGATACGAACCGAATCATGAGCAATTTGAACCGTTGCACCCCTAGTGTTATGCATAAATGACAAAAGTCTTATTAGGGGATAGATTTTTTTCTGTATGGCTGCACTATTGTTTATTACTGGCTTGCAGAATAATAGCCTTTTTTGCCTGTATTTTAGGTTTATGTTAGTAAGTTTTACAGAAGACAGAGGAAAGACTACCTTATCTAGAAAGTATTGATGATAGTGACGGCAGTGCATCAGAAAATAAGGTTGTAGTGAGAAAGAAAGAAGTTGACGATCAAGAATAGAAGCAGTCAGGGCCGTCCTTAGCGCGGTGCAAACCGGTACAATCGCACTGGGCCCCATGCTTGTGGGGGCCCTCATGGTGAACGGACTGAGGGTGGATCCCCCTCTGGAATGCGATCGCGAACGACTGCGGGGGCCCCCACTTCCACAACCTCACAATGGGCCACACCCCATGCTTGGGACAGCTCTAGAAGCAGTGGTAGTGATGGCAGAGATGAACAGTATAAGTCATAGATTGTGGAAGTCAAATATTTGGATACATTATCTTGGAGTCATCACTCTAAAACGAAGTGTGCTGCCCTCGGGCGCCACTTAGCTACAAAAAATTAATAATCGTATTTTTTCAAAACTCCTGCCATGATCATCACAAAATAGGTGCCATTTGAAGGCTTAGAGTCTTAACTTTTACAATGAATTTTGATTAACTCCTAAATACTGCTGAGTTATTTGCTGAATAATAATAATAATAATAATAATAAAATTTATGAATTTTTTTGTACTCCAATGTGTCAAAAGCATCATACAGCTCAGATAATGTGTTATATGTCATTTGAAAGGTCTCACGGAGTAGAATATGAGCATAATTGTTTTGGGCTTTGACTAAACTTGAGTGAGTTTTTGTACGTGTAACGTTAGCCCCGCAAAACCCATATGTAAATAATAAACCGATGCAGCATTTATGCCATGTTTTGACTCGTAACTTCATGAAACATGCTCTGATTGTAGAAAATTGGACATCATTATTTATAGCAGATTAACAAGATTAAAATTAGTTCAACATCAGCTTAATCCATTAAGATGATCACAAGATATTGCTCACGCAATTACGGCATAAAACCCCACAGGTGAACAGATGCTAAATAAAACTAAAATGTAGCTATCGCATGGCATTTTTGATTATAACTTCATGAAACATGCATAGATTGTAAAAAATGGTGGATGCTCCCGATTAAAATGAGTCCAAGATCAACATAATCGCATGCGTTGATCACAAGTTACTCTACGTGAAAGAACGATTTTAAAAATACCCGTTAGGGGGCGACAAGGGCTAAACAAAAAAGGCTACCTTGGTTCCAAATGCTGTAACTTTTGATTTCTTTATCATTTGATCCAGATACAGCTCACATATAGAGGAACATCACCAAAAAAGAATTCTCCTCCTACCTTATTTCCTTCCTGAGTTAAATAAGAAAGATATGTAAAATTTCCCTTGATATTCCCTTATTTTTGTGCATGTCACTCAGAAAACAAAAAAAATAAAAACGCCTAACTTTGTTCCAAATTCTTTAACTTTTGATTTCTTTATACAATCACCACAAAATTTGATCCAGATACAGCTCATATATAGTATTTGGTGTACTGTCTAGGGGGAGGGCTCCGATTTCTAAGTGGAAGAGTTTGATATCTAAAGGCAGGAACACACCAAGCCGACAGTTGGCCGTCAGGCAGTTTTTCTTCGTCGGCCGACTGTTTTCTCAGTGTGTTCCGCACCGTCGGCTAAAGTTGGTCCTCATCTGCTTTTTTCGGACGATTCGAAATGTTGAATCGGCGTCGGAGCTTGTCGGTCCATCTGATCATTCTGATTGGCTGTTCAGCTACTGCCACCTGTTGTTTTGGAAAGGTATTTCATCTCACGCAGGCGCAGAACTGACGTGCTACTTGGGCGTCGGCTGTTTAGTGTTGGTTTGGTGTGTCAGGGCAACTTTGGACACAGACGCTGCTGACGTGAGCCAACCCCGCAGTCTGCTTTCGTCACCACTAGTTCGTCGGCATCGGCTTGGTGTGTTCTGCCCTTAAGAGGATGTTCATGATGAGGAATGGGAGGAGACTACTGTGGAGTTCACATCTGGAGTATGAGCCCATCTAAACCCTGGTGACCTAAAACTTCTAAGGAACCAAAATATGTTTTGAACACATTGCATATACAGGATTTTATGCATTTAGTCACTTCAGGTGGATACACTTTTTTTTTTCTTGTGCAGGAAAAATGTTTGGGATAATTTTCATGATTTATGGTCATGAAATATTAACATCATAGGACACCCAAAGTACAAAATCATTAGTAGGCCTATAAATGGCTAATTCAGAAAGTCCATCAAAGTATAAAACTATACTTTTAAGAGGCTTCTTCACCTGCTGTTATCTTCAGTGTTTGGTGTAAGGATTCGGAATTATTATTATTTTTTTTATTCAGAAAATAGAAATAAACTATATTAGAAAACAAAATTTGAATGTACTTTCCCTGCAGTTTACCCCATTCATTATTTTTTGAGTGGAAAAAAGAAGGGATTATAGTTGCTTTTAAATGGAAATTTGTTGAGACCGAGCCAATATGGATTGGAACAGTTGTAAAAAAAAAAAAAAAAAAATTTCAGCATGATTTCACACAACAAATGTTTCCTATTTATAAAATTTTTTTTTACTCATTTGCAAAAAGAAAGAAAAGTTCCACACAGACACACATGGGTGGTTAAATTCCATCAAATAAAGTATTGTACTTTGCCTTTTACAGCAACATATTCTCATTTAAGATTTCAAATAACAAAATAAACATCGATTTGTCTGCATGCAAAAATGTGGGGAAAATATAATAAAAAGCAACTGACTTTAGATTGGTATTGTATTCATTTTCTATTTATTTGTAATAATTTTTCAGTTAAACTGAACAAACTTAAACGTACATTACAGAACTAGACAAAATTGTATCCAATGATGAAATGTCTTTCATATTATTGCCTTTCTGAGCTACTGCGGTCAAATGTTTTTACACTAATCACAAAATGTATTTGACAATTTCTAATTGGCAAGACAAATGGTAACAGTGAAAGTAACTGTTTTGTCAAATCTGTTTGTTCTTTTCACAGGAGTTTGTAGCTTCAGATATAAATCTCTGGATTTAAGTATTAGTAATTAATAAATTGTTAAGAACATGAAAACTAAAAATTATGAAATATTTTTTTCATTTTTTTTTTTTTCCCCAAAACAAAACAGTCTTGTTTCACAATGTCTTAAACAATGAAATATATACACAATCACCAAAAAAAAAAAAAAAAAAATTGTGCAACCAGTTTCAAAGTCTCAGTTGTCAACAGTCCGGAACACATGAATTAACCTTTGATTAGACTTTGAGACGTCTGTTACATCTGGGACTGTTCGCAAGCGTGTGTGTGCTAGCTTGCCCAAATCTCTTGTGCCCACCGCTCATTCTGTAAAAACCATTTATGGGCAGATGCACGGTCCAGTTGAAACAGTTGCTCTTGGCTTTGATTGACAGCTGTGTAGCGGATGCTCAATTTGGGGTTTGGTATGAGAGCCGCAGAGAGGAGCCGACAACCAGCTGCCAAGTACACACTCTCCGTTACATCCTCGATACCAGCATGCCTAAATCACACAACTTACATGCTCACAAATCATGACCATACAATATTCAAGCACTTACAATTGGGGTTGGGAATCAAAAATGGATTCCAAATCTGTAATTGGATACTTTAGGTCTGGAATCAGATATTTGGAATAAAATAAAAATTTAGATTCCTCTTACTGATTTCTGTGTGCACGTTTCAATGTGATTTTAAACCATTCAAGTGCAAGAGCACGTGAAAGAACTCAATTATGCATTCAGTTGTTTACTGTGCACACATCTGAAGTGCACACAGAAAGCCGCCTCTCATATAGTGCGTGAATCCTGAATTGAGTTCTTTTGCATCTTCTTGCACTTGAATTAAAAATGCACACAAAATCATGAGAAAATATCATCGTAACTTACAGTACTGTGCAAAAGTCTTAGGCCAGCATTGAATGTTGTTTTAGCAATCATATAACGACCATATATAATTATTTCTCAGTCTCTTTATTAAAATATAACCAGAAAATACATGAAATTTGTATGCAGTATTAAAAAACAAAGAAAAAAAAAATTACTTCTTAATGCTAAAGTGGCAAGTATTTAGTGACCTCCTCTTACACTTGAGCAATAGCAGGAACTTGGCTATCTTAAACCTAGATGGAATGGAAGAGGAAATGCAAGGCCAAGAAAACTTTCAAAATCTGAGAAGTATCTCAGATTTTCTTCTTTAATAAACTGGAAGAAGTCCAGGTTGTCACACTAAATACTTGTGATTTTTGCTTAAAGAAGCCATTTTTTTTTTTTTTTTTACATTTTGTGTACATATTTCCTGTATGTATCATAATAAATACCAAAAATAAATATGGATGGTCATTAAAACTTTGCTAAATGTTGTTGGTGGTGGCCTAAGTCTTTTGCACAGTACTATAGTTTTTCTCTCAACTGAAAGAAAACAGTTGACAAAGAAAAATCATGTGTATCAGTAATATTGGATCTGTGCATTAGCTCTTAAAGTGACAGGCAGCAAAAGGTATATTAGGCTGTTGTCAATCTTAATTAAAGAACTAGTGTTGTCAAAAGTACCGACTTCGGTACCTAGTCGGTACTGAAATTTTAAAAACATGACGCTTTGAGCGCTGTTGTGCGGATTCGTAAACATCTCTGATTGGCCGTTGTTTTCACGGCTCATCGGATACGTCTGTGATAGGCTTCAATGATCAACGCTGTAAAAACGTTGTAAATAGTCATCAATTAATCTCTTCACTAAGCGCTTACACAGATACACACGGGAGCGTTTGAAAGCAGGCGTCTATCGCGGATCAGTCCACTGTTAGACGCCTGCTTTCAATCGCTCGCGCTCCCACTTTCAAAACGCTTTCAAATTCAAACACTTCCGTGTGCTTTCAAATGCTCCCACGCGCTGATCATTGTAGCCAATCAAAGGCATATCCGATGAGCGCGTCAACACAATGGCCAATCAGGGATGTTTATGAATCCGCTCAACAGCGCTCAAAGCGTCACGTTTTTTAAATTTCAGTACCGATAGGTACCAAAGTCGGTACTTTTGACAACACTATAAAGAACAAATGAAAAAGAGAAAATCACTTACTGCTCTTGAATACCTTTTGTAACTTTAATAAGGATTCATCTATATTTTATTTATAAAGTGAAGAATATGCAGTGTTATTTTACATTTGAATTCAATTTCTGTACCTGAATTCTAGACCTACCTGACAAACTTAAAACACTGTTAAATTGCATTTGTATATTTGATCAGTTGTATTTATTTGTGCTATTGCTAATTTGTTAATTTATTCTTATTTTATTACTAACTGTTTATTTGTCTTTAATAATGTTTGAAATTTATATTAGTTGGGCTAGTTATTTCTCCTATGTATTTTTGTTAAAACTATAGGTAAACTTTTTTTTGTGTCTTGTGTATTTATCTGCAAAGAAATGTTTTGCAAAAAGACACTTCATATATGTTTGACTTAATTTTTTTTTTACCTTATTAGAATCGAAACTGGGAATCGATAAGCAGAATCAAATTCGAAATCGCTAAAACTCAAACGATACCCAACCCTACTTACAAGCTAAAAAAAAAAAGTTGTGTTGCTGTTTTGCCTTTGAACCTTAAAGATGCTTCTATCTCACACACACTTACCGTCTGAGTGTAATGAGAAGTGGCTGGGAGGGTCCAGCAGGGGCCAGTAGGTTGGTATTAATAATGGTGATGAACATCTCAAAGGCCAGCGTCATCTCAATTTCACTGAGACTACATGGCAGAAACAAACCGTCTCTTTCACATACCACTGCAGAGTAAAACCCTGCTGACCGTGCACCTGGAACACATACACAAACATGCAGGATATGCAGTGCATTAATGACATGCTGAGCACTGTGGTATTTAAAAGCGGATGGTCAACAAATGCTAGATGACCAAAAAGTTCATCTTCAAGGCCCCGATATAAAGCGAAATCAAGAACTTCAAGCTAAATCTAAGAATGAACTGGTGTGATGTCATTTAGAACAAAATCAGGCCAAAAAGAAGTTTGTTTTGTGTTACTTTGGGGAGTCCAAAACAGTATGCCAAAGCAAACTTTCCGGAAAAGTTTTGGCTGGTAAACACCAAACTACCATTGGTCTGTGGCGATGATGTAATTAGTAGCATTGAGATTATGCCTTTTTTGATGTGGAAATCTTCTCCGGTTCATTTCCTTGGTTGAGTCTGTTGAGGTCAGACGTGAGTGGTAAATCACTGGAGAGCTGCTTTATAGTAGAAACTGTAACTCTGACATGTTTTTTTCATGTTTAATATTGTAAAGCTGTTTGGTTTAAAGCAATCTACTGTATGAAGTGCTATATAAATAAATGTGACGTGATATTACTTGACTGGAGTGCCGAATTGCAGAGCTTAAAGGTATTTTAAACTTTTTTTTAACCCCTAAATGAAGAACAAAAAAAGAACTTCGCTGTGAGTATATTGGGGCCTTTAAAAACTTAAGTTTGACTGAATTTGAGATATTGAGAAGTTATCCGACTCACGTTTAAAAAGGGCCCTGGCACGGCTCCAGTTGTTCTGCTTGCCAAGTTTATGGATTAGGTTCTGTAGCTGAAGAGTTTCAGGCACCATACCCTGTATTAGCATAAAGTCGACAATATCTGCTGCAACTGGTAATGTCTGCTTTATCACACACAGACGCAGATGAGCACTGAACATTTCAGTATAGTCGTTTATCTGCACACCATCTGGAAATGTAAATTAAAGTTGAATTGTCAGGAGAAATGAAGAGTTTCGTTGCAAAACGAGATAAATCCATTTTTTTAATTTTTCAAAAATCTAGTTTTTTGGTTGTGCATTCCAATTAATATCAATTCAACTGCAGTTGGTTTGTTTTGATTTAAACCTTCATAACTTAAAAAATACAGCTAAGTAGCACCATAAAACAAAATAACATTACAACATAATAATAAACATGTTTTAACAAAAATGTTAAAAACGGATTTATCTCGTTTTGCAACGAAACTCTTCAAATATTCATATATGCAATTAATTAAATTAATTAATTCACATATCATTAATCAAAGTAATTCAGTTTACAATCAACTATCAGTCCTAACTGTAATAGACTAAACTACAATCTGTCAACACACACACGCAAATCCTCACAATGTTAATTTAATGCGTCCTTGCTGATTAATTTCTCTGGAAAAAAAAAAAAAAAAATCTTACTGACCACAAACCTTTGAACAGTGTATATATAGTGTATATATACATAAAATGTTCATTAGCAAGATGCATTAAATTGATCAAAAGAAACAGTATATAGATTAATAATGGCCCCATGATACAATACTATAACAATACTTAAACCTTGATACCAGTGTTAATTTCTTTGACGAATAATTTGTCATAATTTTCGTCAATGTCATTTTTTTTTTTATGGACGAAAACGAGATGATGACTAAATAAAAATGTGTTCTGAATGACTAAAACCATAGGCACCGATTTATGTTACTGCCGGTGGGGGGCCAGACAACCCCCACCCAATTACATCTAGATTTAGATAAATACGCTCAATTTTCGTATTTCGTGGTAGAATATTTGTCATTACAGTGAGAGGTCCAGCCGTGCTCGAATAATCAGTGGTTCGAATCTGCCCTCATTTAGTTTTTTTCCTCTTTAATTTAAAATAAGTTCATTAATGTCTGTATACCAAAATGTTTGTGTGCATTTTGCTACTGATGCCTAGAAAGAAGAGTCAAGCGATGTCTGAAGACTTACACGAGCCATAACATTCCTCAGCATGATTTCAAAAAGAACTTGTTTCAGCGCCAGCTCGCTTCTTATTTAACTAAAATCAACATAAACTGGATGTTTTATTTGCATTATATCTGTGCAGCAAGATGACAATTTCGACCCAAAAGCACATTCTTTTCACGAGTGTTGTCGCGAGTCATGCTCTCGCTGATATCTGATGCAAGAAGAGTTTGAGTTTGAGCGCGCGCATGTATCTGATCTAGACCATTTGTGCTTGCGCATCACTTGGATGCTCTCTCAACATTTGCCATTAAAATATCGCCGTAGAAGCGGCCTTAAATAAACTATAAAACAGGGATCGTGTCAAAAGATCCAATCAATTTTTTATATTGGTTAAAATCAGTGGAGAATATCTCGTATTTTTCCGTGGGTGCTCGACCATTGGCGCCATCGGCGCCTATGACTAAAACTATGACTAAAATCATGACTAAAATCTACTCTAATTTTCGTCAACGAATAAAAATGAGACGAAAATGATAGAGAGGGGCGATTTGGGAAGATATTCAGTCAAGACTGCTGTTTGTGTGGAAGATGCGCACATTTGAAGTGTAATGTGCTGATCTAAATGCCGGAAACACGCCGCTGTGGCGCGCTCAACAGGCTCGCGCAGTAGCACTTCAGACTGCTTCGCAATTAATGAACAGCGCACATTTATGCCAAGAGATTGCTTATAAGCTAATGTTAATGAATTATGACAATGTTTACTACACAATGTTTATATGGTAGTATGATTTAGACAGTTGTAAGAATATTATATATTTTATCACCCTCATGAGCAGCCTGCTACAGGCTACAATGCAGACTGCAGACATTTCAGAATAAGAGTCATGTATTTCGGGATGGTTTATAATTATTTTTTCCTGGTCATTACTGTTATTTTGTTTACACAATAAACTGTATTTAATTTAATTTCTATTAATCAATTAAATTTCTATTATCTTCTGTCACAGGAAGGAAAGACTAAGAAAATTATTTGACACATTATTCAATATATTTTACAAGTGTAAGGGTTATTATAGTTAAATAAACCTAAAACCAAAGAAATCTTCATTGCTTGAAATAAACATCAACTGAAATAAAAAATAAATGTATATAAAAAATGTAAACTTATTTTATTTCATCTAGTTTCTAAGCTTTAGCTTAACCGGAGGTATTACAATGACAAACAAAACAACATATACAACAAAAACTAAAAGACAAACACACAAAAAAAATACAAAAATTTTTAACTAAAATTACAATGAAAGCAAAAAAACTAAAAATCAAATCTAATAAAAATTTTAAATATCAGATGTACCTATATCAGTGAATAGGATATGTGTATTGTTAGAGAAATGCTCAATGCACTACAATTTAACTAAATTAAATTTTAGTCGACTAAATCTACTGTAGATCTTATGATATTTCATTGACTAAAACTAGACTAAAACTAAAACAATTTCCGATGACTAAAATTTGACTAAAACTTAAACAAAATTTAGTGTCAAAATTAACACTGCTTGATACAATGCTTCATATTAATCTCCATCTCTTCCTTGTTCAATATTTTCCTTCCTTGTATTTTCGACATTTTTAAAGACCCCCTGTGGTGAAAATCAAGTTTTTAATGTTGTTTATGTCTATGTGGTGTTTTTAATATGCTTTAAGACAAACCATGTGCAAATTCATAAGTCAGCACCATTGCTGAGTATTTTATGTTTGAAACTGCAGTAAACCAGACAGTCTAAAACCTGCGGTTTGAAATCGTGGGTGTTTATGACGTCACAGACTACCTTGTAACCAATCACAACAATGTGCTGGCAGGCTTTAGCATACCATTAACTATGACTGCTCTAAAGCAGGAAAGTCTCGAGAGAAGCCAGGTTATCCCAGTATATTTTCTGTTGATATAAAAAATTGTGTAGATTTATATAGCAATATAGTGAGTCTATTATGATGTTATGATGAACTATATGCCTTTCTCCACTGACGTTCTGAGATGTTCAAAGCATTTGTAAGGATACTGATTGTTAGAAGGCAGTTGTCTGACTCTGAGATAAAGAACAGGAATGGTATGTTTAACATTAGCAACACATTATTAGCTGTTTGATAATGTATTCAAGCAAAAGGCTAATCATATTAATTCATAGGGGTGTGACGAGACAGGTACCTCACGAGACGAGACGAGACGAGACTCGAGACTGAGTTCACGAGACGAGACAAGATTTTTACACACTATTTTTAAGAAATCCTCAATGGTGAAATACATGACTGGAAAGAAATATTTTGCAGGTGTATTTGAAATGTTTCAATTAATCATCTTGTAATGAATGTCATTTCAGTTCTACTTTATGAGTATGAATTATCATATGCAGTAAAAGACAACATTACTCAAGTACTGTAAAAGGTTTTGCCACTAACTCAACTGACTGACTTCTCTTCTGTATAATTTCAGTCTGTACAGACCTTACTGTACATGATTTATGAGCTTCTACAGCTTTTGACCTCCTAACTGAACTCCTTTCCACAAACTGATCATAGAAATAAAAACAGTAAATAAAAATGTTAACACTTTACCATAAGGTCTCATTTATTAACATTAATGTATTAACCAACATCAACTAACAATGAGCAATATATTTGCTAAAGTATTATTAATCTAGTTAATAAAAATAGTCATTCATTGTTAGTTCATAGTTTACAGTGCATTAACTAATGTTAACAAATGAAACCTTATTGTTTGTGCTTAATAAGATTAAGAGAAAACTGTATTTCTTTTTCATGGTAACACTTTACATTAAGTGCAACCATAATGGCACTCTCTCAATATTCAAAGTGCAAATAAGACCAAATTTTTCTTTGATACAGAGCTGAGAGATGCTTACAACTACACTGCCCAGCCTAAAATAGCTTTCATATTGAGAGATACTTGCATTCATCAGGGAGCCGCTTTCAAAATGCGGGGTATTGAAATCACGTTTAAATGCGCGCTCGCGTTTACTTTCACTTTCAGCGATCGCGTGTTACTCTGTAAATATGGCGCGGCGGCGACCGTTATCCACCTGAATTAAATGTTTTTTATTTAAATACAAAGCAAAACGACAGTGGAGGCTTAATGTAAACGTAGCGGTGGCATATTCTTTCCTAATCATCCTAATCACTCTGTCATGGCAACATCACGAGACTACTTTTCGCCTCGGCGAGAAATCTCGTCACAGTTTAGTCTCGCGAGATCTCGTGTCAAGAGATCTCGTCACACCCATATTAATTCATATTAATTAATGACAGAACCGTTTCAAGGGCTGTGCCAAGTGTGTGAGCGCATAATGGCTTACGCCATAGTAAAGTGACAGCTGACTTGAAGTAAATCCAAAGTTCACGTTTTTGTCATTAGAAATATTTTAAATAGTATAAAACATAGCTAAAACAATATTGTTCTGAGTATGTGCGTGTGACCGTGATTCATGTGCATATATCAGTCAGTGTGGCCTCGCATGCCAAGTTCTGAGAGAGCTATTCAGTCCATTATAAATTCTGATTTTGGCCGCCTCTGGTATGGATCAAACCATAGATATTAGCCTACCTGATAAGTTCAAGTAAATACGCTGGAAATCGGCGCTCATTTAGGGATGTGCATTTATTTAATGTAGCCTACGGAGAAGGCATGGGCGCCTGCAGGATTTCATCTGAATGTTTTTTTTAAACTCCAAAAAGCAACGAAATTGTTAAACATCCATTTAGCGCATGTTCACAGAGGAAAACGGCTGCTTGTTCTCTCAATACTGTCTGTTTTACTGAGAAATCGCTTCAGGTGATTCAGTGAGAGAGATTCAGCTCACAACTGCTTATTTCTTGTATGCCTATTGAGACCTTGATTAGCTGGTTCAGGTGTTTAACTGGAGTTGGAGCAGGACAGCGGCCCTCTAGGACCGAGTTTGGAGACCTCTGCTTTAAAGTGAAGTTACTGAACCTAAACATAAGAGCCTGATAAAAATGCTCATTTAAAAGAAAAAAAAATGTTTGATGGACTTGGAGGTTTTTGGCATTGGCATATCACAATGAGATATGATGAAAGATGAAATAACTTGCTTATCGGTTGTCTGAGTCCGGGTAAGTTGGTAAGAATCTCAAAGGTGTCTCTGTGTGATGTCTTCCCAGCTAAGAGAGTCATGACGTGTTTTCGACTTTCTATGTCAGCCTGCTCACAAGGCCACATGCTTGAGCTCACAAACCAACCATCAGCTGAAGGAAAAGAAACACATACACAAGTAATCCCTTACTTCCAGATTCAGAACACCAGGCACAAAAGTTGCAAATCAAAAGTTGTATATCTTTTTACCTCTCAGCATTTTCAAAGCTCCCTCAATACTGCCGCTGTGAAGGAAGAGCTCTGTTGCCACAGTGACCAGCTGACAGCGAGACACCCTGTGTTCATTCCCCATAATCCCCTTTTGAGTGATGAACTCAATGTGCAGTCTGAACATCACACTGACCAGCTTTACTCCCTAAGCACATGCAAGACATACAGTATTCAGTCAAAGATTTACTACTGTATAGCGCGGTTCAACAAACAAAATACACACCCACCTTATTCCACTCTTGTGTCCTGTGGTACCTGAAGATCAGAGAGACTCCAATTCTACCCAGGAAGGTTTTGATCATTTCATTAGACGAGGCTTGCTGACACACTGACAGAATAAAGACATGACAATCCACCCAAAATGAGTTATAAAACATGACGGTTGAACCACTGTAGTCACATGAACGGTTTTAAATATGTCTTTACTAGCTTTCTGGGCATCTGAAAGTGTTAATTATTTTGCTGGCAATGGAGGCCTCACTGAGCCATCAGATTTTATCAAAAATATCTTAAACTGTGTTCCGAAGATGAACAAAGGTTGTGGGGTGTGGGACAACATGAGGGTGAGTAAATAATGACAGAATTTTCAATTTTGGGTGAACTAACCCTTTAAAAAACGCTGTTGTCTCTTCTGAAACTCAGCAGTGTTTACCTGGCCGCTAGTCCTCTTTGTAGCAGCGTTAAAAATATTTTAAAACTTTAATTCAAATTGTGAATAGCCTGTATTAAATACATAAAGTGAGCAAAGTACACTCCCTTTAATATAACAAGTAAAGCTTTCAATAAGATGCAGAACGATTAGCTACAACGCTCAGCGCTGCAAATCGTGCTGTAAGCCTTTAACGCTCTTCAGACATAGCATGAACACAAATAAGCATGGGATCATTTGAAAGCAGCTGTCAAATTCACCGAATTGAGTTTGAATAGTATTGGCTACAGGACCCACAGTCTGCCCATGCCTATCATGCGTCTGACCCGCACCGCACCTGACACGTAAATATTATTCCACCCATTACATAAAATTTGGTGGGTCATCCATCTGCATGACATCAGAATGAGACAAATATATGCATACTTCAATGCAGAAAATGTATTATTGAATGCTGAATGCACACATGTGGATGTCCACACTGAGAAAATGGACAATGCATGTGACAAATTGAAAACAATACTTGATTGTACACACACACACACGTTCGTTTTTGTGAATTCACTACCCCTACCCCTAAACCTAACCATCACAGGTGCACGCTTTTACTTTCTCACAAAAACTCATTCTGTATGATTTATAAGCCTTTTGAAAAGTGAGGACATGGGGTAATGTCCTCACAAGTCACCTCTTCTTGTAATACCTGTCATACCCATGTCATTACACACATGTGTGTCCTGATGGGTCACAAAAACGCACACACAATGATACCTATTGATTGATGTCCTTTGGCATTTTGTCAATTCTTGAACTAAAGTTAGATAATCCCATTTACTGTTTACGGTTTTCGAGTGCTCCTCTTCCAAACCCAAGAAATGTTTGTGCTTCATACTGCCAAATTTTAGAAGAGACCCTATGATAATCTTGACATATAGACTACAGCCAACAGTAGCGACTTAATTTACATTAGGAGTCGTAAAGTGTAACAGGATAACAGGTCTGAGATTTAGATGTTCGGTGATGATTCCAACTCCGATGATCCCAAGGTGCTATTTGTACTTTGTCACTTCTAAGCAATGGTCCTAGAGGTTTGTAAAAAATTTTTTGAAAGAAATAGGCCACTAGTTGGCACTAACAAGTTTTACGCCTCTGTAATCACATGCAGTTTCACAGATCCACACAATATGCATATCATTTGACAGATCTCCTCATGCTGAACAACTTTGCCTCAAGAATCAATGCTGTCAGTAAAATCATTAAAGGTGCCCTAGAATTAAAAATTGAATTTATCTTGGTATAGTTAAATAACAAGAGTTCAGTACATGGAAATGACATACAGTGAGTCTCAAACACTGTTGTTTCCTTCTTCTTATATAAATCTCATTTGTTTAAAAGACCTCCGAAGAACAGGTGAATCTCAACATAATGACTGTTATGTAACAGTTGTGATCATTAATATGTACACCCCCAATATTTGCATATGTCAGCCCATGTTCAAGGCATTAGACAAGGGCAGGATGTCTGGAGCTGCACAGCTGATTCATCAGACTAGGTAAGCAAGCAAGAACAATAGCGAAAAATGGCAGATGGAGCAATAATAACTGACATGATCCATGATATCATGATATTTTTAGTGATATTTGTAAATTGCCTTTGTAAATGTTTTGTTAGAATGTTGCTAATGTACTGTTAAAAGTTACCATCGTTTATTACTATATTCACGTTATTTTCAATTTTTAAACACTTGCAGTTTGTTTAATGCATAAACACAACTTCATTCTTTATAAATCTCTCCAACAGTGTGTATTGTTAGCTTTAGCCACAGAGCAGACTATCAAACTAATGATGCCCCAAAATAGGCAATCAAAAAAAGCAATTAAAAAAAATCTATGGGGTATTTTGAGCTGAAACTTCACAGACACATTCAGGGGACACCTTAGACTTACATTACATCTTTTAAAAAGACATTCTACGGCACCTTTAATTATTCAAGAATATCTGAAAAACCTACTTTTGTGAACTAGTCCTATGTTTTTTGCCCGATCGGAACAAAACCAGCACAGGACAATTCTCTAGACTCTCTAGATCAATAATTATCCAAAAAAAAAAAAAAGTTGAACTTCACCCTTTGTGTCGCTATAACATTTATCATTTAGAAAATAGGCATGGCAAAAATACTGTAATAATGTCTAAATCCTAAAGCCTATAAATCCTAAACGAAAACTTCACGAAATGAAGTGAACACATGCAGCATATGACAGCAAAGGAGCATGCCAACTTTTATGAAGATCGGACCATAGATGGAGCTATAACTGTTAAAAAGCTTTAAAAACCATATGAAGAGTTCATTGGCAAAAAACGATAAAAAAAAGAACCAAGTGCTGTGCATTATTACGTGCGTGGATGCGTGTGTACTCGTGTGCCGATCTGTTAGTGTGTGTGTGTGTGTGTCGATCTGTTTGTGTGCACGTGTGTTTGAGTGTTTCAAATGCAATTACAAAGCAATTACTTGGGTTTTGTTTAACTCTGAAACATGAAATGTGGAGTTATCTGCTTTTGCCAAAACATGACTGTTGGAGTTATCTGCTTTTGCTAAAAACAAAATTTTAATATATATAAAAAACATAAATCATAAACTAAAAAAAAAAAAAAAAAAAAAACATAAAATCAAAAAACAAACTTTAATTTTTTAATGTACCTGTATGTTTTAGAGTTATTATTACTTAATCAAAACAACTCAACTGCAGTTTGATTGATATTACTTGGAATGCAATATATAAAAAAAAAAAAAAAAAAAAAAAACAACATGATGTGAGAATTAATAAAAATTGAGTTTTTGCAAATTAACTCTTCATATATTTTCAATGGTTTTGGCTGGAAATGTATATAACTTTGGGTGTCGTCAACTTATTTTCACGGGAGTCACATCCTTAGACTCCTGAAACCTTGCAGAGTCCAATGATACCAGACAGGTTTCGGCTTATGGTTTGTGCAACTGTGATTTAGCGCTTAAAAACCTTTTAGGAATATCTTCAAAACTGTTAGTCTGATTGAGGAGAAACCAGCGTAGGAAACGTGGAACCTAAGTTAGTTAACTAAATGTCACTGCCCAAACGTCAAAATTTTGATCCAATCCAATCAAATCGCTCATGGGTCATTTTTTTATGCTCTCATATTCATAAGCATCTATAACTCAAAAACAAAATGACAGCCGCCCAAGTATATTTGGAGACACATTTTTGCTTTTATGTTTATCTTCTTTTATATCCGCGCAAGATAATGAAACCATCCGCGATCGAATAACTAGTCATTTCGTACCTGCTCGTTATGTGTGCGTCAGAACTGTTTACTCCCGCTAACACTCCCACGGGCGCTGCATTTTGCAAGGTCACAAGGGGGCGCTGTTGCACGTTCTATGTGCTCACACAACAGCACTTCAGACTCTATGTTCAGATTGCTTCAGTGTGATTCTCAATCAATGAAAAGCGCATATTTATGCCAAGCGATTGCTAATGAACTCAAGTTAAATTATTACAAAGTCTACTTCATGTATGATTTTTCGCCAGGCTACCACTGCAAGTATATTTCAAACCTGTGGGAAGCACTGTAATATATCAACTGAAACCATAGAATGTCTTCTATTTGTGTACTCTCAGAGTAAAAACAAAATGTTGTGCTTTTTTCAAAATAAAGCAAACTAACATGATGCATGATCTGTCGTCTCCCTCTGAACAGTGTAAAACAGTTGAAAAGTGTAATGAAAGTGTAACTTAGTGAATACTAATGATACAAAATGAGAGTCTAAAGAAACGTTGAAATGTCAGATTTTAAATCGTGCCATGAATACCTTTTTATGTGCTTAAAAGCCTTAAATGCTTGAACTCTGGTAAATGCTGCTTTCATTTTATATTTGATTACTTTATTCATTTTCTGTACCTGAAAGCTGTTAGATACCTGAAAAACCTGTAAAGCATTGTTTATTTTAATTTTATCTCAGCTCTCATGTATTTATTTGTGCTGTGTCTTGTATTTAGATTTGTTTTTATTTTCTTTATCTAACTTGACAATTGTCCTATTTTTTACTGAACATAGCACGTATCAAACTGTACTGAAACCGTGAGACTAAAACCGTGAAACAAACCAAACCGTGAGAAATCTGAACCGTTCCACCCCTAGTAACTTGACATTGCAGCCTCTTATGAGACAACATACTGTAGAAATGTTATTCGGTTACTCAATTTAATTTATCTGTTGTACAATAATTAGGCTGTGTCGGTCAGCATGAGCATGCCGTGGTGTTATTCCAAACAGATTTTTTGAGTATGCCTATGTGAAGGATGCTATTTTGAGTGGATATTGGAACATTAGAGAAGTGCAAAGCCTACTTTACATAAATAATAGCTTAGCAACTAAATGTTACACCATTTCAGTTTCAGTTTTGTCTTAAGTTTGTTATAGGCTTGGCATTTAAAATAAATGTTTGTAATGAATAGCACTATAATTTATTTTTATTTTATACATATATTTTTTTTAATTTTTCTCTATTCTGTAGTGGTTGTAGTATCTTTCTCTGTTGAATAGGCATACCATTAAATTTAAAGGATCTAGAGTGAGGGGAAGTAAAATGTTTACAGTGTTTAGAGTTTGTTAACATTTCGTTTTATTTACCAGTATTTTACATTATTTCTGAATGAATCAAATAATAAAATGGGACTTATTCACAGTTGCAACTTATCTGTGTATTTTCTTTCAACCAAGTTTAACCTGCTTTGACTTACAGAAAAGCAACTTATTTTCTGGAAAATATGGTAAATAATAAAATTGAGCTGTAACCCATTATTAAAAAGTACATTTACAATGGGGACCGTTTGCATCAATAAAACAAACATATTACATTCATTACTCATACCCACATTAACTTTAGATTTAATCACTGGTATAATTATGAGGGGGGTCCTTGGAAAATCTTCTATCCCATATAACCCTGAGATATCTGTCAATGATGCTCAGGATATGTCGCGCACCAAATCCTCTGCCATGCCACTCAGTCATCTCATCTCTCCTTATTCGCATCATGTGATAAGTTAAATCTGACTCTTGCTGCACTGACTACACACATTTTACATGATGAAGTATGTGTCAATGACACTCGGGATCTGTTGCGTACCAAATGTCATGTGATAAGTGAAATCTGACTCCTGCTGCACTGTACTGCAACTCTGCAGCTTGTGCTGTATGTAGAGCAGATAAAGCACTTTTCAGTTTATAACTGTAGAACTAAATGTGGGCAAGTAATGTAATCAGTGTACAGCCGAACATCGTGTAACATTGGTAACACCAAATACCGCAGCAAGCCTAATTTTCACATGTTTTTGTTCAAGAAATTACAGTGGCTTTAGCATTTCTATCATGAAGAATTTAAGAAGATACATAAATGTTTTGCCAATATTAAAGAAGGATTTGATCATACTGTAAAGTGTAACAATAACAATCACCAGGCCAGTGGCGCCCTCTGCAGGTATTTGTTACAATATATATAAAGTTGATTATGTCCATATTATGTATATTACATGTATTTTAACAGTGTTGTTCAATAAAACCATATAATTTTACCAACCTCAAACTTTTAAAGTGTACAAATGAATTACTTAACAAAACTAAAGTTTTAAAATCAATGAAATTGAGTATGTGTGTACCTGATTCAGCAAACAGCTCATATGGTAGGGCAAGTTTGTCTTTGGGCTCATTCAGCAGTGCCATGGTAACGCAGCAACAGAACCTGAGAAGTTCAGTGGGACTGTGTGAACCCACACAAACACTGCAGAATACTAGTGCCACTCCAGCCCAGTCATCCTGATGCTTCAGCATCTGGACACACACACACACACACACACACACACACACACACACACACACACACACACACACACACACACACACACACACACACACACACACACACATGTTTGTTTTTGTGAATTGTGGGGACTTTCCATAGACTTCAATGCATTTTACACTGAACAAACTGTACATTCTATCCCCCTACCCTGCCCCTACCCCTACCCCTAAACCTAACCCTCACAGGAAACTGTGCAAACTTTTACTTTTTCACAAAAACTCATTCTATATGATTTATAAACCCATTTACATTGTGGGGACCGCTGGCTGGTCCCCACGATGTAGGTGAACTCAGGTTTATATTACATCATGGGGACATTTGGTCCCCACAATGTAATATAAACAAAAGCACACACACACACACACACACACACACACACACACACACACACACACACACACACACACACACACACACACACACACACACACACACACACACACACACACACACACACACACACACACACACACATATGTAAAACCTGTCCACAAATTAGTGATAATGAAAAAGATATGGCATCATAAAGAAAAAAGAATGGGGGGAAAAAAATGAGCGTGAGCAAATGTAAAAGTGTAAACAAGAACTATGGAAATGAGGTAGTGAGCTTACCTCAACTCTAACAACAGCCTGGGCCAGATCTGACAGCTCAGAGGTATGAGGGTTAGTCACAAGGGCTCTACAAAAAAACAGGGTGTGAAATCATATGATGGTTTTTTGGTAATGTAACAATTACTATTAACTATTACTGTTCTACTGTGGGAGGGAGCATACCTGCATTTAACAGCAAGGAAAATGTCCATCTGCTGTCTAGGAACCTGCATCATTTGGAGATGACTCTGCATGACCTCACACTGATCCACACTGAATACACATCCTGCCTCAACAATCTAAAAACATAAACACACATTAAATGTGGCATTATGGCTAATCTGAAATTGTAATTGCAGAGCACACACACACACCATCACTTTTCTCCATTATATTATATAATGATCTAATACAGGGGTGCCCTATCCTGTTTTGGAGAACTACTTTCCTGCAAACTTCAGCTCCAACGCTGATCAAATATAAAAAAAAAAAAAAAAAATAGCCCAATGCGATTTTCTCCATCAGGCTATTTTGACACCGTAAGAAAATGATCGTAGGCTATCTTTGGTCGCAAGACCGGGAAAATGGCTGTCTTTGAACCTCTCTCTCTGTACGACATAGGACCACCGAATAAAGGTGCTCTAAACGCGATCACGCATTTTTAGCCGCATTTTTTGTCACATACAGCAAACACCTCCCCACTATCCACTAGCTGCCTGTCCCCTGAACACACTGTAAAAAAATGTGGTCTCTGTAGTCGCCACAAGCTCCAAAAACAGCAACAAAAACTACCTGGTGCAGCCTGGACTACGAAACATAATAAACATGCTCCAGCCAATAACTGACAAGAATGATTTTAAATGTGTGTTCATGACTGTTTCAGGAAGCATGGAGGGGAGGGGGAGGAGGAGGAGGAGGAGGGAGTGTCTAGCTAACCTCTGGTTTGTTTGACAACACTTCGAACGTTAACAGGAAGTTACTCCACCCAGGATCGCTTAGAGCACCTTTAAGAGCCACGATCACAGAAATTGCTACGATTGTTTCATGATGGCAATCTTTCATCTGGGACAGCCAAAAATCATGCAGTGTAACCTGGGCTCTAGGTAGATCTCAAGGAACAGGATTGGGCACCCCGATCTAATGCTTTGAATGTCATCATTACCTTTGAGGTGAGGTGAATTAGCTGAGGTACAGTGTTGATCAGACCTCTTTCTCTCACAAGTTTAAAAACAGCCAACATAAACTCAGGTGGAGGCTTACACAACAAAAAATTTAAGAAAATATATAAGACACAAGAAAAACAAAGTATATATTTATGCATTGTATATACAGTAGGTAGTCAACCAAAATGCCTATTACCACCGCCGCAAGGCCACAGCGTTAAATACAACACAGTCACGTTTGACAAATGAAATCACCACCGCTCAGTAAGGCTGGATTTGTGACATTTTACTTGTAAATTAAAATAAATTACAGGTAGTAATAATAATATTAATAATAAGAATATTAATAATAAGTAATAATAATATTAATTTTCCAGTTATTTGACTACTGTTATAGTGAAATATTTCAGTGACAGCAGTGCATGAAGTGTGCTTACTTTGTACAGTACAGTACAGTATGCCTACTAGACAGTATTTTAGATTACACTAGGTGTGCATTATGCTATAAAATAAATAAAACGATAAAAAAGGTGGATTACTCTGATATAATTCACTGATGTATTTCAACAGGTCATGGATGTACGTACTTAGTCATTATCTTTCCTTTTTGACACATCTATTCCCGTACAACACAGAGTCCTGCACATAACATGAGGAAAAATACTGTAGAGTAGGGCTGCATGATATATCAAAATTATTGAAATATCGTAAATATACATACTGGGATACGCATACCGAAAGGCTTACTTAAGTGTGACGATGTTAAAAATAGTTATTAAGCTCAATAAGCTGTGGAAAACAACTCACTGCAGTACTCGCAGTACTCAGGCTGACACACACCTGAAGCGTGCACACAGAATGCTGCCTCTAGGACAGTGTGCAATCCCAAATACAGTTTTCTTTCACGGCTTATTGCACTCAAATGCCAGTCAAAATGCCTGTCTTGGTGAGTATACATGTAAACAGTCAGTTATATCTTAAGTGAACAAACTCGTGAACGTATACTCTTTCTGTTCCTTCTGCTAGATCTGAATTAGGCAAGAAGGCTTTTGTGTATGCAACCCCGTTTGACTGGAATCACCTTCAATCAAAATTTAAGTTAAAAAATTTGCTGTCTTTGGATCAATTTAAAGTAGTCATTCAGCAAATGGAAGATGATTCAGTGAAATATAATTGTTTTTAATTTTGTTTGTACTGGTACTGTGTAAGTACGTGTTGAAACTAATTGTATTGCTGCTCATTTTGGCCAGGTCACTTCTGTGAAAGAGATTTTTAATCTCAGTGAGTCTTTCCTGGTTAAATAAAGGTTAAATAAAAACAGCTGGGAAAGAAATCGGATGTGTGTCAAGAGGATACGTGCATTAAGTCTTACAGTGACAGCAGCCTAATACAGTATACCTGCTGCTGTGTGTCAAATAACAAAAGAAAAAAAAAGAAAAATCACTCACTGCTCTTGACTGAATAACTTTTGTAGATTTAATATGAATCAGTGCATATGTAATTCATGTGAAGACTATGCAGTGTTTTATTTTTTACATTTGATTATTCAGTTTCTATTTGTTTCTTGTTCTTGAATGCAACAGTTAAATAGATCTAATATAGGCCTACCTGAAAAACTTAAAGCACTGTTTATTTAATTTTTATCTTTGTTTTATTGTCAATATTTATTGCGAACATTTCATTTAATTAGATATGCATTATAAATCCATCCCAATTTTTTTTATGTGATCACGCATTACAATTTCTGTTTTATGAAAAATATAAATATGACAGCTACAGATAGAAAAAATTTTGAACTAGCAAACAGGTTAAATTTGTTCTTTTCTCGTTTTGAGGGGAATAAAGAAATTTGATTACTTTGACATTGACTAATAATTTTTCTATTACAGAAGCTGATGTCAAAATAATGTTCTGAAAATGTAATACACAAGAGTCCTGGGCCAGACAATATTAGTGGTTATGTATTAAAAACCTGTGCTGAGCAATTTTCCACAGTTTTTGCTTTATTGTTTCAAAAGTCTCTTGACCAGCATGTAGTGCCAACCTTATCGAAAACTTCAACTATAGTACCTATTCCTAAAATTAACAAACCAGTAGAACTTGGTGATTATTGTCCAGTTGCATTAAAGGTGTTACAGAGGATGTTTTGTTTCATACATTTTTGCAATATTACTTGAAACTGTCTTTACTAACTGATAAAAGACTATTTATTAGGTGCACTGAAAGGAATAATATCAATAGACCACTTTGGAGCGGACGTCACAATGACGTCACTTGCAGCTGCGCGTGCATAGTGGTTGCAGAAAAATAGCGGTAGCAATTGGAGGAAAATAAGAGAATAAGAGAAAAATGTTTTGTTGTGCTTCTGGATGTTGGAATCAGAATGCAAAAAAATATAGTCTTCATTTTTAAAGAAAAACGTCCTTTGAAGCTAAACGGAGACGTTTCACAGACTGGACTGATGACACCTGCAAGGATTAGTCTACAGCAGGAATTTGATGTAAACAGTAAGCCTACATAATATTTACAGTTCAGAGGACATACATACATAGCAGTTACAGCATGAAATAATATTTAAACCTATAACATTTCACATAGATAACTTTTAAACAGTCTATACAATTTTAATTTCACAATTCTGACTTTTTTCTTGCATTTGCGTGTTTATTACTCCCAGTTCGGCCTTCATTACTCGCAATTGTGAGTTTATTTCACAATTCTGAGGGGGAAAAAGTCAGAATTGCGGGATAAATTGCAATTCAGAAAAGACAGAATAACGAGTATATCTCACAATTGTTTTTCTTTGTAAGAAATGTGAGATATAAACTCAGATTTGCGAGAAATAAAAGTCAGAATTGTGAGATATAAACTCGAAATTAACTTTTTATTCTTTTAATTCGTGACAAACAAAACAAAAAACAAAGTTGTACGCGTCAAGAGACTTATACGCTTTTAGCTTCTCCTGAGTATACACTTGAGGTGTCAATCAGGTAAATATATATCTCTGGCCACTGGATGCTTGGCCTTGGATCCGTAAGCTGTATCCCACTCGGTAATGTTAATTTTTTTGAAATAACAGTGCTTATCGCTGGGTGAAGCTGCTGTGATATGCCGACAACATTTAAAAAAAATAACAAATCAAAATATTCTAGAATGTTTCTAAATCTTAACTACTTTGAACCGCTTCGTCGTAACTCTCTAGTCGTACTGGTTATCACTCCCGGGTTTTCTGCAAACATGATGCGCGCGCATCCCGAATGTTTACAAACAGTAAATAGGCCTAGATATATCATCTGTGCACAAGGTAGGGCCTTAAAAACATCATCCAATCGTTTATGCGATCATCACATAAACGAATGGCCCCCTGGCTTGTCAATCACTGCCATTACGTTCCTTGTGAGAGACGTGCATGCTCCAGTAACTTTCCACAGGCACCACATGTAATGTTTTTGTCAGGAGTAACAACTGCAGACTATGAGTTACCTGCGGTGAGTCCGACATAATGAATCCACTAACACGACACAGCGAATGCCGGTGGTAAACAAACACTTGTGAGTTTTGGGAGGCGTTCCCTCGAAATGAGCTTTGAAGGAGGGGGGTTGTTCTTACGCATGCGCTCATTTCAAAAACTCACTAACAGTCTTTGGTTGCTCAGTAGTCGAAAACATCCTCTGTAACAACTTTAACTTCTTTGGTATTTAAATGTTACAAAAGGCTTGTTAAAAGGTATATAGTGGAAAACACACAGCATTTATTGGATCCGTTTCAATTTGCTTATCAGCCCAGACCCCAAAAAGGGAGTAGACAATGCTATTTTAACACTGTTGCATATTGTTTATTCACAACTTGAGGGTTCCAGAAATCATGTAAAAATTATCTTTGCCGACTTTTCTTCTGCATTTAATAACATTTTGCCATCGGTATTGGTTGAAAGACTATAGATTTCTCTCTAGATCAAGGATGGGCAACTTCGATGGTGACAAGGGCCAACATTTTTTCTTCTTAATACCAGGGGGCCAGGTTACTAATCAACACACACACCTTGTCTTACTCAATTTACTTTCTATTAAGGGAAATCAATGTATAATTAATATAATTTAAAGGTGCCCTAGATTCAAAAATTGAATTTATCTTGGCATAGTTGAATAACAAGAGTTCAGTACATGGAAAAGACATACAGTGAGTTTCAAACTCCATTGTTTCCTCCTTCTTATATAAATCTCATTTGTTTAAACGACCTCTGAAGAACAGGCGAATCTCAACATAACACCGACTGTTGCATAACAGTCGGGGTGTACGCCCCAATATTTGCATAATGCCAGCCCATGATGTTCCCAACATTATAAAAAGGCATTAGACAAGGGCAGCCAGTTAACGTCTGGAGCTGCACACAGCCGAATCATCAGACTAGGTAAGCAAGAACAACAGCGAAAAATGGCAGATGGAGCAATAATAACTGACATAATCCATGATAGCATGGTATTTTTACTGATATTTGTAAATTGTCTTTCTAAAAGTTTCGTTAGCATGTTGCTAATGTACTGATAAATGAGATTAAAGTTACCATCGTTTCTTACTGTATTCACGGAGACGAGAGCCGTCGCTATTTTCATTTTTTAAACACTTGGAGTCTGTATAATTCATAAACACAACTTCATTCTTTATAAATCTCTCCAACAGTGTAGCAATAGCCGTTAGCCACGGAGGACAGCCTCAAATTCACTCAGAATAAAACTTTTAACATCCAAATAAATACTTTACTCACATAATTTGAAGCATGCATGCAGCATGCATGACGAACATCTTGTAAAGATCCATTTGAGGGTTATATTAGCTGTGTGAACTTTGTAAATGCACTGTAATATAGTCGACAGCTCGTGTGGCAGGAAGCTCGTGTCTTAAAGGGGCGGCGCCGAGTGTAAATCAGTGCATTGTTAATGGTGCCCCAAAATAGGCAGTTAAAAAAAATTATTTAATTTATAAAAAAAATCTATGGGGTATTTTGAGCTGAAACTTCACAGACACATTCAGGAGACACCTTAGACTTATATTACATCTTGTGAAAGAACGTTCTTGGGCATCTTTAAGATTTTATGAACTGTAAAACTTGGGAATGGGAAACTTTGTTTTCAGTTGACAAGCAATATTACCCCATCAAGCAAATGTAAACATCTTGATTGCATTGTCTGTAAATTTGCAACAAACAAATGTACAGATGTCCTATTTTTGATTCCAAGCCTAGAGAACATTTTCAACTCTACTTTGTTAAAAAGTGTTATTTAAAAAAAAGTTGTTCCATATGGAATTACCATGATCCACATCCACATATTACCATGAAAAATACTATTTTTAAAAATGTATAAGAACATAATTAAGTGCATACATTTCTGTCATTCACTTGGCAAAAAGGTTTTGTTGACTATCCATTTTACCTTTGAAATCGAAGACAAGTGCAACTCTGACGTCACGTGTATCTTTCATACTTCTTGTTAGCTGCTTTTCTACCACAGGGTCAAACGGTTCTCTTTGCTGTACCGTTCCATTCCGTGCCAATCTGGCCAGTACTGATATGGTTTCGTTTCCACTGTGGGGCTGATAACGGAGCTCTTCAGTTGTTGTCTTAGTAAAGCAACAGTTTGCACATGATATGCGATGTAAATAGTGACCGTGTTATAGAGGACGATCAGTTATTTCTTTTAATTGTATGATTAATTTGTGTTCACGTTGCTCAAATATCATGTTTAGCAAGCTATGGAGAAACTGACAGCCAGACAAAGGACAAGTGACCAATCCTGAGTGGCGACGTCACTACACGCATTCTAGCAGTACCAGGCTCAAGTGGAAATACTACCGGAGTCATGCTATAAAAAAATACAACCGGAATCATAACTATAAAAAAAATAAATAAATAAAAACGATGGTGGAGGCGGTGCGCAAGTGATGATAATGGTGTTGTTCCTGAACACCAACAACACCGACTACTGCAACAATCCTACCTCAAACCATAATAATTTTAGGCTATCTAAACGCGTTATAACATTGTCAACAGCCTGAATGATGTGGACTTGTATGAACATTGATTTTAACGTCTCTGTTAAATGCCAAGCTATTCTACAGTTTGTTTGTGAGACAACGTGTTCTTCTGTTGTCTAAGAGTTGATTGAAAGCTTGTAGATGCGTTATTGGCAGCGCGCGCCACCCTCTGGTTACATGAACGTATCACCATTAAAACATGAAGATTGTTTTAAGTAAACCCTGCCTGGTCTGCATGGGCCTAGGTTGTGGCCTTAGGGAATAGTGTCACTGACAGCCCCATGTTTGACCTGAGTGTCATCTAGTCCGTTGAAACTTCTTTTTGCTTTCATTGCAATTCAGGCAGTTATTCCCTCGGCATGGTGGAGTGGGTACTGGTTCCTTAAGATGTCTTTGGACGCAGTGTGGGTTTCTTATTTGAAAAGGAACATCTTAGGTTACTCATGTAACCATGGTTCCCTGAAAAGGGGAACGAGACACTACGTCTCACTGCCATGCTTCGGGCATACCTGTTAATGTCTCCTTCAGACAAAGAAGTTGTTGATGTGTACTACAGGTAGGGTAACTTCTTGTATTCACGGTCACACACATAGTCACATCACAGGCTGTCTCAGGCCAATGTCATTGTCACGTTTCAATCATATGCTTCAGACACTGTCAAGCTGGAGGCATTCCCCAAAGTGTTTTCAGATGCAGTGTCTCATTCACCTTCTCAGGGAACCATGGTTACATAGGTAACTTGAGACGTTATCTTCCATCACTGTTTTAACTGTATTCTTTCTGTTCCTGTGCATTTTATAATATTTATGTGGTGTTTTCTGTTTTATATTTCCTGTTTTAGTTGAGTGGGTGTGTCATAAAAAAGCGTAAACTACATGAGAGTGCTCATTTTAGCTATTTATCGAAATGTTTGTGTAAATGTTTGTTTTATGCTTTAACTCTGGTTTTTAATTACCTTGTGTATTTATGTATTAATCATATGAAGCAAGAGTTAATTATTATTATTATTTTAGTAAGTAATTTAGTAAATTATTTTAGTTTAGTAATTATTTTAGTATGCTCCAATTAGTAAGTGGCCAATTATTTAAGGTGGCCGTCATTAGTGGAAGGAAGGATTGAAGGACGGATCATGGTTATAAGAATGACTCCAACTGCTTAGAATTTCTCATGTAACCCTTTATTGTTGAAAATAAGCAAAATTGCATGAAAATATAAATATAAATCATTTACTACCTGTATATGTGTGTTTATTAGCTTCATGTTTTATGTGTAGTAACATTTCTCTGGGTTACTACACAAGTGTAATGGAAGTTCATCATTGGAACCCGCCCGGTTATGAACACATATTATGAGTGGCAGATCTGCAGCAAATGATCTTCCACTGAGTCATAACAGCGATTGCGGAAGAGTAAACACAGGCAGACAGCACTGGAAGCCACTAATGTTCATCATATCATATAAATAAGAGAAAAATTAATAGAAATTATGATTGTCAAAAAAAAAAATAAATAAACATGTAAATATATAAATATTTCAAGACAGAGCACTTTTGGACTAAAAGCCCTAATGAATACTGTTCAACGAAGCTATGAAGTGAAGTTGTTCTATTCAAAATATAAAAAATTACAGATTTTGCACTCCTGACATAAATTAAGAGATTAATGTCACTGCAATCGAGTTTTATCATAAACAGTGGTCAAATATCAAAGCTGGAGTCTTAAATCTTTCGGTCCCACTTTATATTAAGTGGCCTTAATACTATGTACTTACATTTAAATTAATAATTTGATACAATGCACTTATTGTGTACATGTTTTTACATTGTACTTATATTTGAAAAACACCTGCATGTAATTACATCTGTAATTAATTTCTGTAATTACATTTATAATTACACTGTTGACCCATCCCTTGCACCTAACTCCTACCCTTAAACCTACCCATACCACCAAAGCATTCCCTAACCTTACCCGTATCCCAATTCAGTAGCAGAAAAAGTGTTTTGCAATTCAAAATGAACCCAATAAGTACATTGTACTTATTTTTTGATGTAAGTACATAGTAGTTAAGGCCATTTAATATAAAGTGGGACCGAGAGGGCATTGGCAAAGCGTCAGCAAAGGAGGCAAAGAAACTAGCCAAAAGAGAGAGAGAGAGAGAGAGAGAGAGAGAGAGAGAGAGAGAGAAGAAAAAAAAAAAACTTGTTCCTTATGTTATGTTGCTATGCACTATTTTCATTTTGCAGTTTTAATTGTACTTAGTACATTTAGAGTTATAAACAGTGTTATTAGCCAAAATAAGAAACAAGGGGCTCGCTGGTGGTTTTGTTCAGCTCTTTGGAGATATCCAGTGCTTTCAGCTGGACCATGGTAAGCTTTGACTGTTAGCATTTTTAATATTGTCTTTTTGACTTTGCCATCTTCTAACATTATACTCTGACACACCATATATCTTGGCTGCTTGATGGGAGTTGTTTGATGACTCCGCTGAGTTTATCAGTCCTGGGGGGCACACTCATTTTACACAAATTTGGTTTGCTCCCTATTGTTGCAGGTGTATTATTGACACATAATATACAGTGCTCGGTGTAAATGAGCACAACACCTTTGAAAATTTCCAAAAATGTTGACAAGACTAAGTTTAATATAACATCTGTTTAACTTATAACATGAGAGTAAGGTTAATAATATAACGTAGATTACACGTTTTTCAGTTTTACTCAAATTAGGGTGATGCAAAAATGAGTACACCCCACAACAAAAACTACTACATCTAGTACTTTGTATGGCCTCCATGAATTTTAATGACAGCACCAAGTCTTCTAGGTATGGAATGAACAAGTTGGCGACATTTTGCAACATCTACTTTTTTCCATTCTTCAAGAATGACCTCTTTTAGAGACTGGATGCTGGATGGAGAGTGATGCTCAACTTGTTTCTTCAGAATTCCCCATTGGTGTTCGATTGGGTTCAGATTAGGAGACATACTTGGCCATTGAATCACTTTCACCCTATTCTTCAGAAATACAACAGTGGCCTTAGATGTGGGTTTAGGATCATTGTCATATTGGAAAAGTGCATGACGACCAAGGGCACGGAGTGATGGTAGCATCTTCTCTTTCAGTATATAGCAGTACATCTGTGAATTCATGATGCCATCAATGAAATGCAGCTCCCCGACACCAGCAGCACTCGTGCAGCCCCACATAAGGACACTGCCACCACCATGTTTAACTATTTTGCCATTTTTCTTTGTATTCCTCACCTTTGCGACACCATACAGTTTTCAAGCCATCAGTTCCAAACCAGTATTCTTGGTCTCATCACTCCAGAGTATAGAGTCCCAAGTAGTCTTCATCTTTGTCAGCATGGGCCCTGGCAAACTTTAGGCAGGCTTTTTCGTGCCTGGGCTTTTCTGCCTGGGCTCTGCAGGAAATAGTCACCCCAGTTTGGCTTTCTACTTCTTTAGATAACTGCAGTGAACTTGCATGCCAATTTTTTTCAACCCTTCTCATCAGAAGACGCTCCTGTCAAGGTGTTAACTTCTGTGGGTGATCTGGACGTGTGTGTAAGATGGCTGCAGTTCCATCTTTTTTCTGTAACACTTTTGCTACAGTATTCTGACTGATAAGTGAAGCTTTGCTGATCTTCTTGTAGCCTTCACCTTTCTGGTGTAAAGCAATTATTTTCTTTCTCAGGGTTTCTCAGGTTTTTATCTTGACATTGTGACATTTCTCTTCCATGTGGTGCCATTGCTGACAGCATGAAATGGGAAGTGGTTTTAACACCCTTTTAACTGTCAACTGTCTGCTAGACACCTGTGTAATGAATAATTAGACTCACCTGTGGTTGAATTCTTGTTAAATTAGACATTTGTAGTCTAAAATTTAGCTTTGCTCCAGAGACTTTCAGTGGGGTGTACTCATTTTTGCATCACCCCTAATTTGAGTAAAACTGAAGATTTTGTTCTCTAAGTTATATTATTAACCTTACTTTCATGTTATAAGTTAAACAGATGTTATATAAAGCTTAGTCTTGTCAACATTTTGGAAATTGTTTTTGTGTTCATTGAGATATTGCACTACAAATAATTTTATTGACCAAGACCTTGAAATGAGAAATAAGTACTTACAGATCGCATATTTTCCCAGTGAGCACAGCGGGGAAAACATAGCTCTGGGACTGCGAGAGGCTTTGTCTGGTTGGGATTTGAGTGATGTGCATCTAGTGTATTATACCACGGACAACACAACCAATATGATCAAAGCTGTGGAAATAAATGGCTGGCCCTGACTTCAGTGCTTCGGGCACAGACTGCACCTTGCCATTGGTAAGTTTTTATTTCGGTAGTTTTAAATGGGTGATGAACAGAGAAATCAAAATTTCCTTGACCTTTTGACATCATACTATATCCTGTAAGTTTCAGAACTGAAATCTTCCTTGTTAGTCCAATAAAAGCTTTTATTAACACCAGACCCAGCAAACAACAGGTTTTTCAAAGTGGGGATCTATGACGTCAAAGGGCAGCAAGCACCGCCTCTGCAGAAGAATATCAACGCCTACTTCATCACTGCCTGTTTAGCCCTGCCCATCGATTCATGCATGGCAATAGAATAGGTAGCCTAAATAACATAGGCCTATGTGGTGCTAAACCAGATCGAGCTACCAAGCAATAAACATGCTGTTGAGGATTACAAAATATTCTGCAGTGCCTGGATTCGACAGTAATGCAACATGTAAGTAACTGTGTTAATTCTAATGCCTGATCTGATATGTAATGATTCATGTACTGTCAGATGTTCTTTGTCTATGTGTCAGTAAGTCAAACCAGTGACTAAATGTCAACTTATGTTGTTTCCCTTAGTGGGATGAAAATAATCTGTTATTTAACGGTGATTAAATTATATAAAGAAAGCTCCCTTTGCAATCGTTGGAGCAGTGCGCACTGAAGCTGTCAATCAAACAGAGTGAGTTTATCAGTGACGCGTTTATCAGTGATTCCAGTTTTATTCAATGAATCTCTTAATTATATCACATCTGCACTGTTAGTGAAGATGAAAGCATTTGTTAGAAATTGAGTTGCAATGACGAGGTCACTGCTTTCATGCGCTCAACATGTCTGTGATCGGCTACAACGTTCATCTCTGCAACCTTTCATGCCATGATCTAAATATAGTGCTATAGATCTAAATATAATGCAACACTTTTCACGATTAGTTGACCTTGAGAGATGTAATAGTAAAAATGCGCTAAAAGAGAGAGTAATTTCAAATGGAAAGATGTCAGCCAATCACAGCATTGGGCGTTTACACTGAAGTCTCACAGCAGACACGCCCCTTAAAACCAGAGGGCTAAAATCAAGGTAGGAAAATGCCTTTTATTTATAAATTATGACAATTTTTGATGTTAAAAAACATACGAAGATTATAAGTGCACCCCAGGAAACATTATAAAACAATAAAACAATGCAGTTCATGACCCCTTTAATTAGTTATTTTAAGATATAATAATTTTTCATTAAACATGTTTTATTGAATATTCTTTCACATCTATTCTAGTGTTGGTATTATATAAATAATAAAGCATTATAGATACGTTAAATCATAGATGTAACCATTTTATGAAAATAAAATTATTTAATACAATTTTAAATTTTATGAAACCATTTAATTAAAACAACTGAAATATTTTTCTTTTTAATTTATCCAGAAAATGCCATTAAAGGTGACAAGAATTACTCATATGTGCAAAAAGCTGGTGGGACATTTCTCCCATAGCTGGAAAAAGAAAGAAGCACTGGAGAAAGCACAGAGAGAACTTAACCTGCCAGAATATAGTCTGATCAAAGAGTACCCAACATGATGGGGCACTAGGCAGCAAATGTAGCAGAGAGCACTGTCACAAATTCTCTCTTAAAATAATAGTACACGACATCTGGTTCCATCTTGGCAGGACATTAAGGTCCTTGAGTCAGTAAACATGGCATTGAGGCCACTTAAAGATGCTATGTCCGGGGAGGACTACGTGAGCATTTCCTATCTACAGCAGTGGTAATTTCGTTGACGAATAATTTGTGTCATAATTTTCATCAACAACATTTTTTTCACGGATAAAAACGAGACGACTAAATAAAAATGCGTTTTGAATGACTAAAATATACTCTAATTTTCATCAACGAATAAAAACGAGACAAAAATGTTAGAGAGGGATGATTTGGGGAAGATTCAGTCAGGACTGCTGTCCTATGTGGAAGATTCACACATTTGAAGTGTAATGTGCTCTTCTAACCATGGGAAAATGTGGCGCTGTTGCATGCTCTACAGGCTCGCACAGCAGCATTTATGCCAAGCGACTGCTAATGTTGATGAATGTTGATGACAATGTTTACTACACGTTTATATGGTAATATGTTTAAGATGGTTATAAGAATGCATATTTTATCTCCATTACCTGAACTTAAATGAGCAGCCTGCTACAGTGCAGACTGCAAAGATATCAGAATAAGAGTCTGGTTTATAACTGTTATTTTTTCCTGGTCATTGTTATTTTGTTTACACAAACTGTATTTAATTTAATTTAATTTAATTTCTAATCAATTCATAGTAAACTACTGTATCTTCTGTCACAGGAAGGAAAGACTAACAACATTATTTGACACATTATTCAATATAAGTTGTTATAAGGGTTATTATAGTTAACTAAGCTTAAAACCATAAATTCTTCATTACTTGAAATAAACGTTAACTGAAATTTAAAAAATAAATATATAAAAAATGTACTTTTTTTTTATTTCATCTAGTTTCCAAGCTTTAGCTTAACCTGGTGTACTAAAATACCTAAAAAATAAATAATTAAAAAAAACTATATCGACATTTAAAAGCAAAAACTAAAACACATAAAATTACTAAAACTTGTAACTAAAATTACAATGAAAGTAAAAAAATAAAGAAAAATTAAATCTAATAAAAAATTTACACAAAAACTGTAATAGTACCTCAATGATAAGTGTCAAAAACAGTCCACTTTGGCGAGTAAAGTACAGTTGGTTGTCTTAAGTGAACAAACAGTTTGGAGAATATCAGATGTATATGAGTTTTTTTTCTGTGTATTGTTAGAGAATGCTTAACGCATTACAATTTAATTCAATTAGATATTAGACTAAAATCTTATGATATTTAGTCGACTAAAACTAGACTAAAACAATTTCCGATGACAATTTGCTGTTGACATATCCGCAGGTGCTGAGTCAGGGACTCAGCCGAACCAAAGTGCCACAGCCACAAGAGCAAAGAGGATGAAGAAGTCTTTAGGAAGCATCTTGCAGACCTCATTCACATCTACACGTCCCTCTGAATTCCCTGATCAAGCAGTCACTGAAGCAAAATGTAACATTTTGATCCACAAACTCCACAGTGAGGACGACCCTTTGATGTGGAAATTTATAAGGTCAATTTTCCCCACTTAAGCAAGCTGGCACAAAAGTATCTTTATGTGCCTGCCACTAGCACACCCTCTAAAGCAGGGGTCTCAAACTCAAATTGGCTAGGGGGCCGTTGCTGTGATTGACACCTCATAGGAGGGCCATTTTAATATTCAAGCACAAGAAAGCGCAAAATTTCAGAAAATTTACTTTCCTTTGCATTATTTCTCATTTACTTCAAATTTCATTTCTAAAATTTAGATCCACACTAATGGAAAGATCCGTTTAGATCCACTCTAACGGAACAAAAAACTCCCTGAAACTTCCTAACTCTTCCATCCAGATAGCGGAATTCCCTGTTTTTACTGTTATTTCTATTTCTTATGCGTTCCATTTTTATTATTATATATTTGGTTCTAAAGCACTGTGAATTACCATTGTGTATGAAATGTGCTATACAAATAAAATTGTCTTGCCTTGCCTAAAATATTTTTTCCATACTTAAAAAAATTAAAAAGCAGTGTGTCTATCATTGTTACATACAGTTTTGACAGTTAGGGGAAATATTTGCACTTACTTTATTTTAGCTTAAACAGTATCAAAATCTTGCACTGAACAATGCTGTACTGAACAAATGCAATCCCTGAATACATTTGTACACTATTATATTTCTTGCCAGACACCTGGCAACGCTTCTGCTCACACAGCTGAGCCACATTTGTCCAAGATGCCGTTTGACGTGCATCAGACGCATTTCGGTGGTTTAAATCGACGCTTCAATATCATGCAGCCCTACATTAAGAATTAATTTTTAATAAAATATGGGGTATCAGCAGCCTGCTGTATTTTAAAGCACATGTTTTTAAAAATCTTATTGATGGTATTTTTCTTGTAATCTCCACTGGCACAGCTGATTGCTACTCGCGAAAATGAGCTGTGATGCATCCACCCCATAACTTGTGAAAATTTTTATAGCACCACTTAGCGATCAAGAGCAGAAAAGCATTAGTTGTCACAACTGCGCCGGTACCCACAGAGGCAAAAAACACATTCTGGTTGAGTACCATCTGTACACATAAAATCTTATTCCACTCACCAGCTTCTTGTGTGTGAGAAGCAAGTTAATGACTGCCTCAAATTCTCTCAGCAAACACATATTAAGGAGAGATGAGAGCAGAGAATTGACTACCTCCTGGCTGAAACTCACGCTGGGTGAACATCTATTGTAATATCCCATAAACACTTCGACTTCACATAGAAAAGATAGAGAGAAAATCAATTTAGACAAACTGGGATTATTTATCTGTTTGGCAGCATAATTCACCCCCCCAAAAAAGAGGAGAAATATAGAGGGTATGCACATGACATCATAAGAGGCGGAAGTCACTGTTGTTACACCCACTGAGTGGCAAAAAGACAGACTGCAGACATGCCAACCTTGGAACTTTTCTTTTTTTGAGTACCAGTGTGATGGGATGGGACAATATATATAAATAAATATATATATATATATATTTATTTATTTTTATTTTTTTTACATTTTTTGAGAATACAATACACAAAACAAACACACACACACACACAAACACGCACACCCACACGCACGCACACACACACACACACACACACACACACACGCACACACACACACACACACACACACACACACACACACACACACACATACTTGTTTTTGTGAAATGTGGGGACATTCCATAGGCGTAATGGTTTTTATACTGTACAAACCGTATTTTCTATCCCCCTACACTACCCCTACCCCTAAACCTAACCCTCACAGGAAACTGTGCACACTTTTACTTTGTCACAAAAACTCATTCTGTATGATTTATAAGCCTTTTGAAAAGTGGGGACATGCTGAATGTCCTCATATTTCACCTCTTTTTGTAATACCTATGTCATACCCATGTCATTATACACATTTGTGTCCTGATATTTCACAAAAACAAGTACACCTATCTTCGTAAATCTAATTTTGACTTAAAATTTTTGTAATTTGACCCAATTGAAAAATTTCACTACACCTGTTCAAAAGCAGCTAAATTCATGATTAATATTGGATTGCATAATGATTGCTTATACACACTGACAACCACAAGTGAATCGCATTCAATTATTTAATATGGACTAAAATATTTTTTTGTTTGCAATTTCAAGTAGGCTATATTTACATACTTCGACTAACCTGACAGTCGAGTCGTTTACGCAGGTTTTGTAATGAAAACTAGTTTAAAATTAAGAAACCCTTAGAAAACAGTAAAAACATTGAGTTTACATGTGATTCATTTAAAATACTTAATTTATTATTCCAATATCCAAATATGATACTAAATCCGACAGAAAAAAAAAAGGTTTCTATTTGTAGCGTGCTGTCCTTGCATTTGATCATTGCACATTATAAACAAGACAAGGTTAGGCAATACAAACATATTTATGGAAAACAGTTGTCAATGAATAGAAAGGACCAATAAGAGCAAAACGTATAGAGTATTCAAGAATATCAAGTAACGTTAGAAGTTACTCCGACATAAAACGAGGGGTTGTGTTAACTAAAGCGTCCATCATTTAACGATTCTTAAAAACATAGATGGTTTTTTTTCCTGACAGAAAAAAATAAGAACAAATTTTAAACCAAGCATGGCAATTTTAATTTTACAATGATCTTCCCTCTCTCTGTGTGTCCGCACGTTTGTGTATGAGAGCGAGCTCGCTTAGCACTGAGACAACGGTAATTTTAAATGCGCAAGTAGCCTAACTAATGTGCTAGTTTTCACACGAAATAAGTAGGCTATGTAACATAATTTGGTACTTTAGTTAGCATTAACACAATAACGCAACACATATAGGCTATACGTTTCTCAACACTGAGAATGAATAAACACCTGTTTCTCCAGACTCACGCATGCATTTTCTCACAGCATTTTCATAATCGATTTCAATTTTATTTATATTTGTTGTTCAACATTACTTGAGCATTTTATACCTGTTTACCTTAAGGCAGTGGTTCCCAACCTGTGGGCCATGGCCCACTAGAGGTCATCAGTGATCCTCCAGGTGGGCTGCGAGAAATTAAAATTAATTTAAATATATTAATATAATTAATTAATTTAATTATTAATATGTTACATTTAATAAATTAAATTAAATTAATTAGAAAATACATTTAAAACAAGGCACCACCTCTCAAGACACGCGTCATAGTCTGAAAACCACATCTACCGGGGGGGTGGGGGGTCCCCAATGACTTTATATACTGTGAGGCTGCCTCTTTGTCATTTCTGGCTTATAACAAAAAACAGAACAATGTCTAAAAGCTGTTAAAAGCTGTACATGGTGTATAGCAAACAAGCTAAAAAAAACAGAAGTTTTTATAAGCTGTCGACCCCAAAAACTAATGTTTAAGGACACAAAAGTGGATACAGGCAGTGAAACAGAGCGCAACGGGTCATATTACTATAAGAAATACATGGGAGGGGAACGTATTCGGCGACAGAAAGCCGCCTCTCATATAGTTTGTAAATACTGAATTGAGTACTCTTTTGCATCTTCTTGCACTTGAACGGACAAACACACCCTTGCAGAATGTATAAAAATGTTAATCATTTTAACATAAGAAGGATCATGAAAATTGCATGTTATTTTTTATTTAGTACTGTCCTGAATAAACTATTTCACACAAGTAGTTTACATAAAGTCCACAAGACAAAAAATAGCTGAATTTATAAAAATGACCCTGTTCAAAAGTTTACATACCCTTGATCCTTAATACTGTGTGGTTACCTGGATGATCCATGACTTTTTTTTTTGTTTGTTTGTTTTTTTGAGATGCTTGTTCATGAGTCCCTTGTTTCTTCTGAGCAGTTAAACTGAGCTCTGTTCTTCAGAAAAATCCTCCAGGTCCTCCAGATTCTTTCGTTTTCCAGCATGTTTTGCATATTTGAACCCTTTCCAGCAGTGACTGTATAATTCTGAGATCCATCTTTTCACACTGAGGACAACTGAGGGACTTAAACACAACTATTAAAAAAGGTTCAAACATTCACTGGTGCTCCAGAAGGAAAAACGATGCATTAATCATTTGTGGACTTGTGGACTTTATGTAAACAACTGTTGAAATAGTTTATTCAGGACAGTACTAAAAAAAAAAAAAAAGACTTCTGCAAAGGGTATGTAAACTTTTGAGCTCAACTGTATACTCATAAACAGTCAGTTTTGTCTTAAGTGAAAGTAAACATTTGAGAAAGAAAACGTCTAACACCATGTCCTAAACCAGACGTGATGCGATAAGATTCCACCGACGAGCAATTTGACTGTCCACACCAGACATGACGCAACAATGAGAAGCGATAAAATCAATCAAAAATCACAGCCAATCAGAAGACAGTGTGGACAGGCTCTCTCGGCAAGAGCCCCGCAGACACAATGAAATGGGCAAGTACATAGTAAAATTCATAAATATTACTTCGTTTAAACATTATTTAAATACATACCAAA
Organism: Chanodichthys erythropterus; assembly: GCF_024489055.1. NCBI lineage: Eukaryota > Metazoa > Chordata > Actinopteri > Cypriniformes > Xenocyprididae > Chanodichthys > Chanodichthys erythropterus. The sequence continues at coordinate 650,187 of NC_090235.1, read as the reverse complement.
TGACTGAACCAGTCACTGTCATAGAATACACTTGTTTGTTCATATTGAGTTGACAGTTTGAATGTTCTTGTGCCCATTACTATTATTCATTTTCTGAGGTGAATTAGCCAGTGTTGTTTTCATTACAGCTAAAAAGCAGGGAACACAGAATAATATTCAAACTCACATTAGATGCTTTTAACATTAAATAAAGCACATAAACAGTACCTGATGTTATCATTGCCATATTTTGTGTTGCTGTTCCAGCCGCAATGTCGCGGAGAAAAAGAAACTGTTTCTAAAGTAGAATTATTGTGTGCTGCCGTCGCTGCTGGTTACAAAAACTCTGATTAACATGCAAAAGATACATTTTATCGCGTGTTGCGGTGCGTCTGGTTAGGACACGGTGTAACAATATATTGGATCTGTGCATTAGGTCTTAAAGTGACGGCAGCCTAATAATCCTGCTGCCATCTATGTAATTAACTTTAATTAGACAACAAAAGACAAAGAGAAAACTCACTCACTGATCTTGACTGAATAACTTTTGTAACTAGATTTGTAATGTATATTTATAAAGTGCAGTGTTATTTTACATTTGATTAGTTTTTGTACCTGAATACTAAAACCTACCTAAACATCTTTAAACATTGTTTATTTCATTTGTATCTTTGTTCAGTTGTATTTATTTGTGCTACTGCTAATTTATTTGTTCTTATTTAATTTCTGAGTGTTTACTTGTCTTTAATAATGCTTGAAATTTATATTAGATAGGATAGTTGTTTTTGCTATGATATTTTTGTTAAAATCATAGGCAAATTTCATTGTGTAAGTGTTCGTTAGACTGATTGTTTTAAATTGTTTTCAGCTGCAACGAAATGTTTTGCAAAAAGACTTAAAAAATGTTCTGTTTCTTTTTTTCTTTTCGGCCTTATAGGAATCAAAACTAGGAATCTTTTAGAATCGGAAATTGATAAGAAGCAGATATTTAAATACCCTGCATACTGCTAGTGGCTTCTGATGGCCATAAAAAAAAAAAAAAACAATACCCCATGGGTATAGCCCCCACCCTGGTGTTATCAGTAATACTGGTGTCAAAAGTTTATTTACTGGTGTAAAAATTTCCTCACAGTGACATCCCTACTTGACTTTAACAGCTGACAGTTATCCAGATAACTTTAAACTTTTATAAATAATATTAAAACAACCAGAATATCCATTGATGTCCTTATCACTTTAATTTTGCCAACAAATCCCATCTTGAAGTACAACTAAGCATCAAGTCAATTTAGTAGTAAAGCACTTCACAATACACATTGTTAGTGCTTTAACAAGGGCTGGGCAATATGATGATACAACAATGATATAAGTGATCATCCAGGTTTAGTTTTACCTATATTGTATTTACAGAGTTGTCTAGCAGACAAAGCGTTCACAGGTGTGGGATTAGAAATTTAAGAATCTGTTTGAGATCTGCTGATCCTACATACTGACATAACATCACATCACATGAAGTACTAAGGTGAAGTACATTGTATTTAGCATTTTAAGGTAAAGATGATGACATCAGATTAATGATTCTGTTAAGCAAAGTTTCCAGCAAGAGCTTTCTGCCAGTTCCTGTTCTCTTTATTGCATGTCTAATGAGTCTGATTACTGAGATTCTCCCCTTTTGTCTTTAATGGCTCTTGGAGCCCCTGTTCCATTTATTGAATAGACACTGTTATGCTGATTAGATCAGGGCTGGGGAAATGCAGGGAATGGGCTGATTCTTGCACTACATTTGCACGCTTTGTTAAGATTGTCTCCACCTCTACTGTATGTATCCCTCCCCCTTGAATGTATATAAACTACAATGTACACTGCCTTAGTTAGACTTGATGACTGCAGCTACCGACAGCACGTGTTCTCAATAAAGAATCTGCTGAAGATACATCCAAGTCTCCTGGTCTTCACTTCTGAGATTTTCAACATAGGCTTTGCACTATGTATTTCCCCAGCATCGAAATCAAACATGTCAGGAAACTTGATTCCTGGTCATATGTCAAATGTTCATGGACCACTGGTTCTTTGGTAAGTGGTAAGGGATCAATGTTGAGTCAAACTGCCTTTAATTTAAGCAGATCATTGTTTGTTTTACTCCTGTTTTAGCAGTAAAGCCCTATTAAAGCCAGTCATGTTGCAGGATGTTTTTTGCCACACAGTCTTACTGAAGGGGCGTGTACCAGCAGGAAATCAATGTCAATGCATACCCTCTATTCCTTTAATAAGTTAAGTTACCTGCTCGTAGAATAAGAGCATGTTTACCAACATGACAGAACTTCTTCACTGTATCCATGCAGAACTGAAACAAAACAATGCAAACCATAAACACAAACTCAGATGATACTCAAAACTATTTAAATTTATTCAGAAGGGTCGGAAAAAAAAAAAAAAAAATGCACACCTTTTCATCTCCATCTCTTGGTATGTGCAGGAACCAGCAGGTACTTCGTAGGCAGATGCTATATTCACTAAAGTAGTACCAACAATACTGAAGACAGAGAGAAGTTTGGTAGAAAATGTGGATAATGCATCAAAAATACAACAGCAACATTTAGTTTGCTCTCATATCTATCCATGTCAAAGATCGAGTATACTCACACTGCCGTTTAAAGGTCTCAAAGCATAGGTTTCTTTTGCAGTCATTTCACGTTCTTGGGCATAAAACACAATGTTACATGTGACATTTCTGGTTAGACAAATTGCTTAAATTGACCATATATTCCGATACACTATATTCATAAGCAAACTTATTAACATTTCAGGCAGATTCATTTCAGAACTTATGTTGATGTTTGACCTACCATTACAGCAAGTGTCCATCACAAGTCTTGCGGCACTTGTGTTTATTACTGTAAGAGCATTCAGATTGTTTGTATCTCTCATCTCTCGGTTGTTATTGCAGTCTGTGGCATTCTGCAAGATGAGGACACTAAATATTAACCCTCTGTTTATCACAAATTGTGTTCAGAGCCAAATATCAAATAAGTGTTTTTTTTTTTTTTTTGTGCCACTAGCAGCAACAAACAGAATCAAAAGACTAAAGGCACAGGTATACTTCACTTTCCGTACCCAGTCCGCACATATTTCTAAAGCCCCAGGTATACTTCAGCCGTACGTGTTTGTGCACTGTCCGCTTGACGTAATTTTCGTCATGCGGAGGGATCGCGGCTGGCCGCACACCCAGTCCACGTATAGCCCAAAAATTCGAGACCACGTGGACGGTGCGCGTGCAACAGTGCATGTGCAAGCAGGAAAGAAGAGTCCACTAGGCGGCAATACGCACAGTACTGAGCACAATGTGCAGTCGTCGATGAAGCGTGTGTAAAGAGTGATTCAAAAATAAGACTAGTAAACTCAGAAGCATGCCTTCATTGGAGAAGAAAAATAGTGCATCCACCATTGCAACATAGTTCAGAAGATACACTAAGAGAACAGGAATCAAAAACGATGAAGACGACATGCTTCTGAGTTTACTCGTCTTGTTTTTGAATTGCTCTTTACATACTCTTCAACAACTGCACATTATGCATATTTCCACCTAGTAGACTCTTCTGTCCTGCTTGCGCATGCACTGTTGCACGCACACTGTCCGCGCGGTCTCGAAATTTGGGCTGCATGTGGACAGGGTGTTTGGCCGGCTGAGAATTACGTCATGCGGACGGTGCACGAACGCGGACGGCCGAAGTATACCTGAGGCTAAAGAAGCAGGTTTCCCAAAAAAAACTAGTGTCTTTTTTGCTTGTGGAGAAACCACACAATTAATGTAATGACACACCTTTTGGAAACCACACAATTAATGTAATGACACACCTTTTGGAAACATAATGGGCAAATTAAAATGAAATTATCACAATATAATGTGTAAGTGTTTTGGAGCAATGCAAACTGACCTCTGACTTTAAAGTATCCATACCCTGGGAAGGCTGAGCTCTGTAACTCTGTGTCTCCTTTACTGTAGGTGAGAAACATAATTTAATTCACCTTCATATAAAAATAAGAAAAACCTTAATATTTGATGAACAACAAAATATTGTCCATATAGACATTATGTAGTCCTGCCCCTTTTCAGCCCTGTGCTTGTTGTGTAAAATCTTACGGATTTATGAATAAACTACTCTTTTTAAAATCTTCCCTCTCTACTGACATTTGTTAAGACAAATGCTTCAAACATTACAATGCTCATGATAACTTTCATTGACTTTACGATAAGTAAATCCACATCACCAGCTAATTACTCTTTGACAGTGCTGCCACAAAAATACACAGCACTACCGCAAAAACAAAATTCTGAATATGGCTGTGTGCATTTCTCTGTTGCATAAGGACCTATGCACACCATAAAAGGGATAGTTCACACAAAAATGAAAATCCTGTCATAATTTATGACTCGTTTCCACTGAGCGGTACGGTTCAGTTAACTACAGTATCGTACGCAATTTTGGTGGCGCTGTTTTTTTTTTTTATTAATGGTTATGGGTAATTAATGGAAAATATGGCTAATTCAATCATATTACTGTTATTTTGCATTAATACTAATAATATTACATGTTTATTCATTGGAAATTTGACAGTAAAGCACTGAGCTTGAACTGAGATGCAGATAAAATTAAATTAACAGTAACATGCAAAAACATTTTTATAGGAAAAAAAATAAGTAAATATTCTAGTCTTCTTAAATGTACCATACTGAACTGGCCGGCAGCTTCTGTCTTTGTAAAAGGAGCACTCTTTACTTGCTTTCTGTGTAATTCAGTCACAATTTGAATAAGTTTTTGTTTTTCATGAGACTTTGTGACTTCATACTTTTCCATATATTAGGTGGTCAATAAGTGCTTCTTTGCCATCATCTAGTGGTATATTCATGTCTTTTTTAAGTATTTGTTTGCCTAGAAGTGTTAGTTTTCCTTCATCTTTAAACTTTTAGTTTACAAATCATTACATTAAATGTTATCTAATTATAGTGTTATTTTTAGAGCTTTTAAGTGCTGGAAAAAGTACAATGCAGCATTTAGCATTACTACATTAAATCCATGGTGATTTGTGGATTGGAGAGCCTTAACTGGTTTGTGGCACAGTGTCTCTCCTACTTTCCACGTCTATATGATTTGATATCTTTGGTTTATAGCAGAGAAATTACCCTTCACCGGAAGTTTGATTGACAGGCGGTCTAACCAATCACAATGCCAAATCAACTTATGTCCGACAAGGCAGTCAAGAGATTTAGTAGATTAAGGTCGATGGACTTAAACTTGAAAAAATGTGTTTTTTTTTTATGTTTATTTAATGCTATAAATTAATTAGTAGGAAGAGATTATGAGTTCACGAGCCGCTTAAACGGAGGCACTACAGCAATCTGTCACACACACAATAAAGCGCCACAAAACGGTATATATTGTTTACATTTCTCTAAAAAAAAATTACAAAATTTGTGAATTTGTTTCATATCATAAGTAACCTGCTCTGTCTTGTTTGCCAACATGTTATCACTATTCTCTTGCTCCACAATGTATTTTTCACTGTGTGAGAACATGATGTGTCAGAAATAGCAACAATAACTAAAGAGGGTGGGTATTTGCGAACGGTCAATTCTGCACTTAATTTTAATGCTTCCCACTAGATCTCGTAACAATGTTATTAATTTTGCGGCAAATTCAAACTCTTTGAAGCGGTGTGTAGCAAAGAGTATTACATGATCGAGATCAGCGTGCGCAGCGCTCGTACTGTCTATTATTGCTCAGTGTTCATAAAAGGTCCGTGCTTCACAGCTCAAGCAAGTAGCACAGTTTCATTTCACTTTCGTTTCGTTAGTCTCATATGAGACAGAAATGGCAGCTCTTATCAATTTTGCAATGTGCTGCTCGCACCAATACGACCTCTAACAAAACTTAGTCGCACTGGCAGAAAAAAAGTATTTAGTCGCAGTCTGGAGCCCTGTACCCTAATTCCGAACCGTACCACTTTTTTGGGACTATTCCAAAAGGGTAGAGCTACACCCACTGCAGAGTATTGATTGGTTGACAGAGACACATGCTACACATGCTACAGGAGGAATGAAAACACAATACTGTTGCAACACAATGTGTATTTCTTGGCAGTTTTTCCTTGCAGCCTTCAGCATTTGCTCAAACAAAGCTGCTGTATGTCCTCCATTGTCGTTTAGTGTCACTTTCTTCTTCAAGCGAAAATGGCGTTGATCGCTAATTTCCGGCATACATCACGCCTATCAAGTAAGGGTACTGTTGGTGGTGGAAATACAAGTTGTTCCAAACTTGTATGAATTTCTTTCTTCAGCTGAACACAAATGAAGATATTTTAAAGAATATGGGTTACCAAAAAGGCCCAGGGCCCCATTGACTTCCATAGTATTATTTTTTTCTATATTCTTCAAAATCTTCTTCTTTTGTTGTTCAGCAGAAGAAAGAAACTCATACAGGTTTGGAACAACTTGAAGGTAAATTATGACAGAATTGTCATTTTTGGGTGAACTATTCCTTTAATTAAGAATTAGAACACAAATACAACTCAAATTTACTTTGACATTTATCTTTAAATATTTCTGTCAAACAAATCAAAGGTCACATACCTGTCACAGAACCTCCATCTTTCATATTTTCCATCTTGGCTTCTGCAGCAGTTGATTGATATTTGTTGATACTTTAAAATAAATGATAGATAAAGAAACAGAACAACAATATACAGTTAGAATGCTAAAGTTAAATGTATCACCAAGAAAGAATAAATTCAAATTAAATGCCAACAGCAGCATCTTTCAGTAGTAAGACTTTCTCCAAACATTTAAAAAGATCTATCAATACGTATTAACTATTAAATGAATTACCAATCTGACTTTAGATCCCAGACAATCTTGCAGTGATTCCCCGTTTGAAGTTTCGACTCTGTCTTTAGCTGTCTCTCTTCATTCTGCTCATTCTCCTCTGTCAACCCATCTTGTTGGCCTACAGTTTCAGTGACAGCAGCCCCAAATAACTCTGGATCATCCTGTATGACATCCAGTATAAGAACGTCTTCTTCATATGCTCGAGAAACATCCAGAAAGCTGTCAGCAACCACTTGAGATGATGGAGGGGTGGAGCCTTGTTCTTTATTTTTAATCTGACATGTCCCATCATCATCATCAGACCACAAGATCTCAGCAGCATGATGTTCCACTGACTCCTCATCTGAAGACAGACTAGTGACATTCTTGTTTTCATCTTCAGAAGATTCTGTGATTGAGTAGCTGTCAAATACTTGCATTCTTTTCCCTTCTCCTGAACAGTCAGGGTTGCTGTCAGGTGTACGTGCAACAGAATTTGGAGTAACACTTTTGGTATCCTGGTCCACAGAGGAAGAGGTTGTCACTAAAGAAGAATGCTGTGCTTTTAACATTTTTACTTTAAGACATATTTCCGAGAGTAACCCTGGATTATACAGAGTTTGTCTACCACCACTTTCTTCCCCCTCTTGATCCTCAAAGGATGGTGCTCTTGAGGTATAGATAACAGGTTTGGGATCCAACGAATCTTTGAGCAATTTTGGTTGTTCTTGCCTGTTGACAGGAACATCAGACTGATTTGTGGACCCACTTGAAAGCACTTTTTGATTAGAATTCTTGAGGAGGGGATGATTTTTAAAAAAAACGTTCCCCTCTAAAGATGCTGCATAGCCATGACCATTAAGTTTGTAGTTGTTAATCTGTTCAGTCACTACAGATGCAGAGTACTCAAGAGCATCCTCAAAAGTGTTCTTCAGACTTTGGTTTGACTCAAGCTCTGCAGGTTTGGAAACATGAGTCAATATGACTCTTGGACTGTCTACTAGACATTTCCAGGTCCTTTCCAATGTGCAAGTGGGTGGCTTTTTGCCCAAAGCACTGCAAGTGTTGTGGTCTGAAAGTTTTGAAATATGAAATATATCTTGAGCCAATGTACCTCTTGGATTGTTAAGACTTTCTGCTCGATCTTCCAAAGTCCTTTCCAACACTCCTAACATGTCAGTGGGTGGCTTCTCACCTGGTGCAGAAGAAAGCAGTTGCCCCTCCAGTACTTCCCTAGCTTCATCAGTGCTCTTGCTTTGCTTTGTGGGTTTGGAAAGTTTATTTTGAACATCTGTATCTGATAAGCATTCAGGCTCTTCTCCGAGAGAAGTCTGAACAGTGGCAGGAAATGAAGTGGTGACAATCCACCGGGGTCCAGTTCGATGCAATGATCTGAGTTCATTGGGAGGTCCCATTCTGGGGAAGGGCCAGATTTTGCATGTGCGAGCGCATGATGATTGAGGGGAAAATATGTAGGCTTGTGTTCGCTGGCAGGAGAAACTCTCAGGTGAGTTCACTTCACTATCAGAACCCTCATTTCTACTGTTGTCCTCCTCCTCCTCCTCTTCATCCAGTGAAAGACCACTGTTCTCATTTTCATCTCTGAAAGCAAAACCATTGACAGTAACTCGTCGGAGTATTAAAGGTGATACACGACGCACTGGGCTGGAAGGACTTTCAGAGATGTTTTTCATTGGACAGGTCTTGTCTTTTTCACAGAAACACACAACAGGACCGTTATCATCACAACGTGGGAGTACTAAGGCAGTTCCTTCAACGTGGGTCTGTCTCATCCTCTCGCAGTCTGGATTCCTTGCGAGGCAAACATCCCATTCCTTTACAGATCCATCTGGAGTCTCTGCTGTGCCTGAAATGTATGTGCTGCCTGTAGCTCCAGATGGAGGATCACCTGATGAAAAAGAAGCACAGCTATGGGTTGGTGTGGAAACTTCCCAGGATTGGTTAGCAATCTTACTTCTTTGCTTCCTGATGCCATGGAGATGAGGATGCATGAGAAAACCAAATTCTTTCTTTAAGCACCTCACTCTTTTGCACTTCCTCTTTTGTCTTAGTACCGCTGGCAAGACACATGAGAATTCACGTGAGGCTATGTCAAACACTTGGGCTACATTGCACAGTTTCACCAAGGGGTATTTCTCAAAGCGGAAAATCTGAGTGGTTGGGAGCAGATGGGACTCAGAGATATGACAGGCACCTTTCTGCCATGCAGTCGGGCTGGGGCGGACAGCTCTCGATCTCTGATTGAGTAAACGGGTCAGATTCTTACTAGGGGGAGGGGTGTATTTTACATCACCACACAAAGCACAGCACGAATTTTTCACCAATCGTTTGTGGTGTTTCCTCGTGTCTGACCTAAGTTGACGTCTCAACTCAACTTTTGCACTGATATCTGCAATCAGAGACAAAGAATGTGAGAAGGGTGAGAGCAAAATTGCAATATGAATATAAAGGGCCTTCTTATAACTGCCTTTTCCCAAAATGCTTACTAATTTATCCATTAAATCATATCAATCAGAATTATCTTAAAGGGATTCTCCACCCAAAAATTGTCATCATTTACTTACCCTCATGTTGTCCAAGATGTATATGACTTTTTCTTCAGATGACCAACATTTTTTAGAAAAAGTCCATTTATGTGAGTCCATATAATGCAAGTGGATTGTAACCCCAAAGCTGACACTTCAAAAACCACACAAAGCGATGATGACAATACCCATGGCCCTAGGGGATGAATTACTGTCTGGTAACATACTTAAAAATACTAATATTTTAAACTTTTATTACAATAAACCATGACTTCCATCTAATGCTGGATACACACCACAAGATAATCGGATTGATTTTGGGATAGTTCACCCAAAAATGAAAATTCTGTCATTATTTACTCACTTTCGTGTTGTTCCAAACCTGTATTCATTTCTTTCGTCTGCTGAACACAAAATAAGATATTTTAAAGAATGTGACGGTTGGTGACCAGTAACTGTTTGGTTACCCACATTCTTCAAAATATCTTTTATGTTCAACAGAAGAAATTCATCCAAAATCATTCCAAACACTATAATTGCAATTTCTTCCTGCCTATCGTCCGCTATGTTTATTCTGAAGTCTGAAGAGATTTGGCGAGATTTCCCATGTTCACAGTTGGGACTTTGGTTCAAAATCTGTTCGTGTATGGTGTGCTGTCTTTGTCACTTTTGCCACACATTATAGGAGCAAAACACTTAAATCTAGGATTTTTTTTGTCCTCATGTTTGTGGTCTCTCACATTTTGAAAATCTTGTAAGACTTTTTAAAAATCTTTTAGTGTGTACCCAGCATAACTGTCATACATGGGTTCATAACCGCGTCGTGAAGCGCTATGTTAGCACATTGTGAAGGGTGATATAAGTGCGTTGTGGAACTCGCACGAGAAATAACACAGAAGCAGAGGACCTTTAATACATGCTTATATAATGCTTCTCAGCAGGCTGAAACTTACATTAACTCAAACATGCATATGATAGTCTATAAGGAAGTGAAGGTTTCATTTTTTTTTCTTACACATCTATCGTTTCACTTCAGAAGACATTGATTAATCCTCTAGGATTATATGGATCACTGTTGTGATCCTTAGTGTGCTTTTTTAAGTGTAAACTTTTGGGTTTCTATCCACTTGCTATATATGAACTCGCAGAGACTGATTATTTTGCTAGAAATATTCAACTGTGTTCATCTTAAAAGAAAAACAAAGTTATATACATCTGGGACAGCATGAGGGTGAGTAAATGGTGAGAGAATTTTAATTTTTTTTTCAGATGGATATAAATCAATGCACTTATAACAAATATGTTGCTTATCTCTGCCTCTTGAAGGGATAACCCAACTGACTTTTCTGCCTGTGAAACATGAGGTCTGGAAATTCTTCAATAAATTACTTCCAGTATTGACCTTTACTTGTATGTACAAGAATGTCTTGACCCTTACTTGGTGTTCGTCCAGATATAGTGGGTCTGGCTTTACTTGCATGGGCTCTCCGGACTTCCGTCTTGATGGTAGTTTTCACCTGTCCATCAGACCCACCAAAATGATCAATAAAGAGTTTCCTCGGTTTCCTTCCTCGACGAGGTTTGTCTTGCCTTAAGTAATCTGGACTGCCAGGTTTTTGATCGTATTTTGGATTTAGCTGGGCAGGTGGAGTTTTATCTACTGATTCCCCACAGACTGTGGATTTAATAGAAATATTATCGGACTCAACCGACACGTCACTGTTTATATATGTCAGCGCGTGACATGGCGTTCCCGTTGGCCCGTGTATCACACGCTTCCCGCCACTTAGCTGTTTTTTCCTCGCAAAGCACAAAGCTAACCGCAAACGGTAAAAAAAATCTTTTTTATGTTCGGACAATCTTTTCAGCGCTTTTTTGGACGCTGACGGACTCCTTGTACAGGTAACTTGAGCTTTAGTGATTCCACCTCCACAGTTACTAAAGTCACTGACTCTGGATGGGAAAGTACCTTGATTATAACGCCCTCGGCAGTCGTCACGTTCAGCATGAGCGTCTTGTTTGGAGCTCGCCTGCCCGTCAAAATTGGACGGTGGTACGGGGTCGACAGAGGCGGTGGCGCAGATTTCCTGGGCATTTCGCTTTGAGGAAACGACATCTGCTGCCTCCGGTGCTGGAGAGCTGTCTTGGCCTTGTACCTGTATGCCACGATCGGCAAGTGGATTTAAACCAGACACAGTTTTAGGTCCAGTCCATCGCCGTTTATTCGGTTCTAATTTGTTATTTTGCTTAAACGCATCCCTCTTTAATTTGATCCTCGAAACGCCGTTGCATGGAAGCATTACTACAGCCAACTGCGAATAACTAAGGTTAACAAAAAAACGTGCATTTGTGTGCTAACTAAACTAGTCACGCATAAATAAACTCAATTCTTTATATCCTTACTGCAGTTAAAAATCAGCATATTACAATTTATTCTGAGCTCAAATTGTTGATTTAAGGCACACGGGGACTGTTCGCTTTAAATTCGCTGTTTCCAGCTAACGTTAGACGTGCATTAATCGCGATAAAGCTGGTAGAGACCAAAAGGCCAAGCGGTTATTAACAGATGCACGTCAAAACCTGTTTTTTAAAGACAATATTAATGAAATGTATGTTCCTCAATACCTGTCCGTGTCACTGTGCGATTATTACTAAAATAATAAAAACACCCTCCCACTTCCAATTCCAATTCCAAGACATGCGCAATTGATGTTAGTGTTCGATGAATACTGCCACCGCGTGGTTTAGTGCGGCTCAGGCAAACCATCGCTGTGGCAAGATATTGCCAGTTAACTGTAAACTTAAAGACTTTGAGATTTATTTTTTAAGGATGTTTTGTTTAGGATTTTCTCTTTTGAAAATGTTTGTTTTCTTTGTTATTTAATTATTTTGCTTGCAAATCATTTTATCCACAAATGTAAGATTATAAAAGTTATCCCCCATTTTTCTCACTTTCAAAAACCTCCTGTAAAAAAAAAAAACTACCAAAACTCATTATGTATGCTCACACTCACAACATCGCTGTGTTACAAATCATCCCCCATAACCTCATTCACTCTTCCCTACATTCCCTAATATAGACCACTTGAAAGAGTGAATGAAAACGAGAGAGCGAATTCGGACACATTTTGTTAAATGAATACAAACTCTACATTTCAAAATGCTAAAACCCTTATTCTACATATAGCAAACCTGATTTAAAATCAAGTCATTCTGTCAAAACACTAGCACTAGTTTTCTATCCAACATGAACATATAGTCAATCAATGAGTCAAAATACAGTTGATGGCATTACGAAAACTGCATTACTTTTTTTATAATTCAGTTTCCTTTTACTGCAGTAAAAGTAGAATGCTTACATGTAAGCCATTCTACATTTTTGTTGGAGTGTTGAATGTGTGCATTCTTGGCAACATAGTAACATACTATCTAAAAGTAAATGAGGCATTACTTTATAGAATGTACAATAGAAAAGAAGAAGAAGAAAGTAACAGAATTACTCAGGGCAGCCACTGATCAAATGGGTCCCCTATGCAGAACTTCAGTTGCCCCCTTGGTTGAAATTGCTTTCTGGGGGTGGGGTGGAGTGTTGATGATGCCCCCAATTGAAGGTGGGATGGTGTCCCCTTGGTAGTTAGTGCCCTATGCAGACCACATTCTGGAACAGTGGTACTGGAATTGTAGTAAAAGCTTTACATTAATCTTTTACTGAAATCAAAACATGAAATTGCTGCCATTGATCAACAACAAATCCAACATACATGGTCGTTGGTTACTAAGGAAGCTTTTTTTCTGCCACAAAATAAAAAAGTATAAAAGGTAACTGTGACTTTTTATCTCACAATTCTATTTTTTTTTTTTTTTCGCGCAATTGTGAGTTTAAGTCTCACAATTCTGAATTTTTTTTTTCTCAGAATTGTGAGAGGGAAAAAAACTTTTCATTTTCTATTCATGGCAGAAATAAGCTTTCATAGGTTCCACATGTGTAAGGGAGAAAAGCATAGAGATGCACAATCCAGCACACATTGTTCTTCCTTCTTCCTACTCCCTAAAAAAGTAACTAATTGCATTACTTAGTTCCTTTTTACGAAATGTAATGTTTAATAACAACCAAAAAAAAAATATATATATATATATTGCAAATGTTAAGGCCCTTTCACACCAAATGTGAAATGAATAAGCCTCAGGCTGAAGGTAATGCATATTTATGCCTGTATACCTGTAACCCTTCAGCTGTGCCCATTTCTGGATTGAACTTGAAGAAGGAAGTTCAACACTCTTGTTTCTAAATTTAATCTAAAGTAATTTTTGCTTATGGTTAAAATGGATCATTGAAGGTCAGCAGCAAAGAAATTTGTTAATAAAGTAAGATTAAATACTTAAAGTATATTTGTTTAATTTAATATATTTAATTTCTGAGATTGCATTCAATTCTGAGATTGCATTTCACTGTTTTTATTTATTTTGAGGAATACTGAATGTTTTCGTGCAAGTGAGATGAGTAAATGCATGTTCACATTTAGTCTAGAACTACAATAACCATTATGTTTACACAGCGCACACCTCTGCACTTACTTTATTTCTCTCAATATGGGGACAGGAGAGATGTCAGTTAATAAATGTGAAAACAAAGTACATGCGTTACTTAACAGTAAAAGTAATGCGACTTAACTAGTTACTTAAAAAATGTAATCTGATTATGTAACTCGAGTTACTTGCAATGCGTTACCCCCAACACTGTTTGTAAATAAGATCAGAAAGATCCATGATTTTGGTATTGGGTAAGCTTGTATGAAAAGAAAATTTAACCTCTTAAGCCCTGAAGGCAGGAGCTTTTTTGTTGTTGTTTTTTCTGAGTGACATACAAAAATGTAAAGACTCATAACTCCAAAACTATAGCAAGGAAAGCCAGAAGGTTGGTATAATTTGAAAGAAAACTTTAAATAAATAATAATAATAAAACATGTAAATTTAGACATTCTCATGCTGAGAAATTGATAATAAAAGGCAAAAAATTTCAAGGGAAATTTTACTTATCTTTCCAATTTGACATGCAATATCTCAGAAAGGAAATAAGGTAGAAGGATAATTCTTTTTTTTTTTTTTTGTGATGTTCCTCTATATCTGCTTCTTGTTCAAATTTTGTGGTGATAGCATGAAGACATCAAAAGTTACAGCATTTGGAACAAAGGTAGTCTTTTTGTTTAGCCCTTGTCGCCCCCTAATGGGCATTTTTAAAATCGTTCCTTCACATGGAATAACTCGTGAAGGCAAGGGATTGGCTGCGTCCGAAACCGCCTACTTCTCTACTATTTAGTAGCGGAAAAGCAGGCGAGCGAACAAGTATGTCAGAAGCAAAAAGAGTAGGCAAAAATTACCTAGGTGACGTAATAATTCTCGCGAGATACGGCCGTGCGCCTATGTAAAGTGCGTCCGAAACCGCCTACTTACCTACTATATAATAGGGGAAAAGCAGTAGGCGAGCTAATAAGTATGTCAGAAACCAAAGTAATCATAAATAAGTAGTCGAGAAGTTCCCGGATGGCCTACTGTCTCCGCCCAGATTCTGAATTGTTCCTCAATGGATACTTTTCTATCCCAGGAGGCCACGGGAGAGGATACGTCATATCAAACACGGAGGAGAAGAGCGGCGCGGATGCTGTCAAATGTGAGTATTGAAAACTAAAAAACACGGTTCTTGTGTTAAAGTCACATTTGTTGAACTACTGTAGAGTAAAATGCTAAATGTGTAAAGATGCTAGACAGTATAGTTGTGATTTTACTGTAAAAACATGTTTTATTTTGTATAGATAACAGGGAGCTCTAGTAAACACATAACTTAATTCTCCGAAGAGGATATATCTTAAAGATGGTTACTAAATGTTTATTTAACATCTGACAGGAAAATATTAAGAATACATAAAGTATTATGATTTATGCATGATGGATTATGTTCCATGAGTGTGTGTATGTGCTATTATGTAGAATTCACTGTTGTCAACGCTGTTTACATTACATGAATGCAAGTAATGTAAATAAACAAACGTACACTTAACTAGACAGACATAAGTTATCGATTTTATTTGTCCGTTAGTACTTTTAATAAAACAAGGAACATTTGTGTTGGATAAAAAGTGAGTTAAAACAAATCTTCAACTACCTCAAAATTTAATGACTTGTAGATTTGAGCACATAAATCTAAGAGGAAACTTGAATCTTGTCTGATGTTACAGGGACAGAAATTAATACAAAGTCTATTTAAATCTTAAGTTGTAGTTTATTTTAATTAATGTAATTTCAAACAGAGTTATTACAGTACTTTTCTAAATTCTTGATGTCAGTGTATTTGTTGCAGAGCTTTGTGTTGGAGCAGGACCTACAAGGAAAGATGACAGTGGCATTTGTGGAAAAAAAAAAAAAAAAAAGGAAAACCTGAAACAAAAATATGAAGATCATTTTGTTACTTCTAATACAGAAATCAGATAACATTGTACTGCAAGTATATTTGTTTAATTTAATATATTTAATTTCTGAGATTGCATTCAATTCTGAGATTGCATTTCACTGTTTTTATTTATTTTGAGGAATACTGAATGTTTTCGTGCAAGTGAGATGAGTAAATGCATGTTCACATTTAGTCTAGAACTACAATAACCATTATGTTTACACAGCGCACACCTCTGCACTTACTTTATTTCTCTCAATATGGGGACAGGAGAGATGTCAGTTAATAAATGTGAAAACAAAGTACATGCGTTACTTAACAGTAAAAGTAATGCGACTTAACTAGTTACTTAAAAAATGTAATCTGATTATGTAACTCGAGTTACTTGCAATGCGTTACCCCCAACACTGTTTGTAAATAAGATCAGAAAGATCCATGATTTTGGTATTGGGTAAGCTTGTATGAAAAGAAAATTTAACCTCTTAAGCCCTGAAGGCAGGAGCTTTTTTGTTGTTGTTTTTTCTGAGTGACATACAAAAATGTAAAGACTCATAACTCCAAAACTATAGCCAGAAGGTTGGTATCATTTGAAAGAAAACTTTAAATAAATAATAATAATAAAACATGTAAATTTAGACATTCTCATGCTGAGAAATTGATAATAAAAGGAAAACCTGAAACAAAAATATGAAGATCATTTTGTTACTTCTAATACAAAAATCAGATAACATTGTACTGCTAAAATGACTGCTTTTGTATTATGATTGTTTATTTTTGTAGGATGTGAAATGTCCTCAGACGGGTGTGAGCACTGAGGATGGAGAGCCACAGCAGATCCTGGGAATGGTTCAGTGTCATGGATGAGACTCTCCATCACTCCTCCTGCCCTTACTGCCTCATCTGACCTGATGTTGATGTGATTTCTTCATCCTCAGTGAGCCCAGAGCTAGCGAGAGCATCTAGACAAAGACCAAACAGTGAGGATGTGGTCAAGTTTGTTCTGCTGGTTTCAGTTCATACACTGAAGCTTCAAAAGCATCATCAAATAATGTCATGAAACTTCGTGAAGTCAGGCTCCATTGACTGATATTGTAGAAACTAGCTGGACAAACTTGATCAAAATCAACTTTTGTGTTCAGAAAAAAAAAATAAAAAATGAACACAGGGATTGAACAGCGTGAAGGCAAGTGAATAATGACTGAATTTATTTGTTTGGGTGAACTAACCCTTTATGCCCCCAAATAGCGTTTGTGCTCGAAACACTAACAAAAAAGGATTTAAAAAAAATCTAATTTACATTTGGCAGATGCTGTTATCTAAAGTGACTAACAGTGCTCTTATTACAGGGATGATCCCGCTGAAGTAACCTGGAGTAAAGCGTCTTGATCAAGGACACACTGGAGGAGACGCTGCAGAGATCAAGCAGCAACCTTCTGCTGACCAGCTCAGCGGTTTAGACCACTACACCACAAAAGTAATGAAGCTACAAAAGAAATCATCATGTAATTGTAAAAATATGAAATGAAATATGGCAAGAAACTGAATGCTGACATGAATGAAGTGTAAAATGTTTTAATCTGTTTATTCAGTCATGCTGATGGAGAGCACATGAATGTTTGCAGCAGACACAGCAGAGCCAGATTGTCCCGCACAACTTCTCCCACTCCTGCTTCAAGCTTGTGGGGTTCAGAGGATCATCATCATGGTCTTCCTCATCCTCTGGATCAACGATGTCCCCATTGAGATGAGCAGCAATGAGGGACATGATGATGGTGTTCATCAGCTGCTTCATCAGAATAAAGATGCAGAATTGGCACAGCTGTGTCAGATGGCAGCAGGACTGTAAATACCTGATTGTTAGATCAATACGTTTGAATAAAGCTTTGTTTCATGTGTTGTTGACTTGTGCATTTATTTAATTATTGTCATTATTACTTCTATTAATTCTTTACTTATTAATTATGCTATTATCAGTAAATGTATATATTTTATTACTTTATGCTTTCATTGACTGTAAATGGAGATGTATTCACATCAGCTGTATTAGTGTGTGTTCATGCACAGCTGTCACAAAACATTACATTTTGCTTGTTTTAGTAAAGAAGTAATATGAAAAGTAATATAATTAAGTTTTGGTTTATGGTTAATGTTGGGGTGTGCTAGCAAAGCAATTCATTCTGAGTTAATCTTAATTTCAAGTAGATTTTACTTACATTTTTTGAGTATTCTTCAAAGGCGAGATCTTCGAGCAGCTGCTGATGTCTTCTTTGTGCAGACATTGCTAACACTGAGGAAAACTACACTAGGTAGGGTTGTGGAGTTACTGGTGCTGTGAGGTGTTAGTGCACCTGTCACTCATCTTTATTTTATTGCAGGACCTATAATAACATACAAGATCAGGGAAAATACCAGTTGTATCTTTAACAATGAACAATAAATAAATAAAAAAAAAACTATAAAAATGTGTTTGTATACATCATCGTTTGAAATTATATGCACACATAAAGCAGGATGACAAGGTTAAATATTTTGAATACATCATAATGCATAAAAGTATTTATTTTATTTATTATTTGTAAGCCTGAGGGATGAAACTAGAGCTAATTCAACAAGAAAAAGGGGAAAATTTTTGATTTATGCTTGTGGATGGACATTTTTGCATATAAAATAAAGACATTAATAACATATTCACACGAATTTGGGTATTTGTAACAAAAAAATAAACTTACATTATAAAAATATAAGAACTTTAAATTAACCCAAAATATATTAGTAGCCTACTACAATTACAAAATTACTGGCAGCTGTTTCTTCAACAAGACCACAAAATAAGCAGTTTATCAATATCAAGATATTAACAGATAGAAGAATTAAACCTGTCACTCATATCTTTTAAGTTGTTGCACTTGTGATAACGTAGGTCACATGATAGGTCCGTGTAGCTTCGTATAATTTGTTTTTTTCGTTTTTGTCTTCTAAACGGAAAAAGGAAGAAAGCATTCATTTATCACATATTCGACCCTCCTCATGAGCATAAATAAACAAATCTCGAGTCGTTTTTTCATATTTTTATTTTCGTTTTAATCACACTTTGTTCTAATCCACCAAAAGGAAAAACAATAAAACCAAAATGGATAAACGGCTTGAATATTCGATTTCTACATGGGCGGGAATAAAACGCCCCTTTCCGCTGATTGGTCAACCAAAGATAAAGCCGCGCCGTCAGTTCTCAGCTCCAGAATCCGCTCCGCGCAACAGTAGATCCGATACATTTGTACGGAATATTACAGAGTTTATTGCATCTACATTTAATCTAGTTCTCATCAAACAGCCAGACTAATACTCTACACAACCCGTCCCGGGGTAGAGCCTAGACAGAGCTTTCTTCTGTATTCATTCGCGTGCCGTGAAATACTAATTTATCGTAATAAATATTAATTTACGTGGCATCACAACTTTGGCACACTTATTAGCCTCAATCTGTGTGCCGGACTGTGTGCCGCACTGGACAGCGCTGAGACTGGTCAGTCTACTGAAGCGCAGAGCAGAATCGATTCAAGGGTCAAGTCATTCATTTATATAGCGCTTCTTACAATACAGATTGTTTCAAAGCAGCTTCACAGTGATAATAGGAAAATTAATAGACAGCGTTTGTTTTGGCTTTGCAGCAGCTAAAGTCTATCGAGCTAAAGGTTTTGATTGAATCACTTTCGTTGTAAAAATCAATAATTATTAACTTAAATGACGCTTAAATGACACTTTTTTTAACTGAAAACAGAACAGAAACAGAAACTTTCAATGCGTCTGCCGTTCATTACGTGTTTAAAGGTTATTGCCATCTATTACCGTCAAAAAATTAATTAGTAAAATAAGCTATATTTAAAATAGCTATATCTTATTAAAGGCATGCCATTTTTAATTTAAAATCTTACATTTAGTCAATACAATTATGTTTTTTACATTATTTTGTTTCAAAGGCATCTTGCACTGCAGAGATGGCAATGCAGCATCTGAAGTTGCTTTTAGATGTATTTACACAATTAATGCTGCTTAGAGAGGTCCGTTAATACATTCACACAGCAGAGCAAATACATAATGCAATTACATTAATTTTATGTTTTATACAAAATGATTTGAATACAGAAATATGAAATAAATTACAAGATGAAACGAATATAAAATATCGCCAGTAGGTGGCAGCAAGTCACTCTGTTAATGAACGAGTGATTTTATTCAATCGATTCGCTCGAAACGCTGATTCATTCAGTAATAAAAGGCTGTATGGCTGGTGAATCACTCAAAGACTCGGATTCATTCACGAATTTACTACTATCGGTCTTTGTCAGGTGACGTCACACTCGTGAAAACCGAAGTGCATTATGGGTGTCGCCGCCATTTCTGAGGTATCCAAACAATCTCTGTATCAGTGCAGAGTTGTTTCTTCTTTGGCTACTTTTAATTGTAAAAATGGAACACTTTTGTTGTGTGAAAAGCTGCAATAATATGTCCCACGATAGAAAATGTCAAAAACTTTACTACGAGATTAGATTTAGTCGGTTTCCTACTTGAAAAAAGGCTGTACGGAGAGTATGTAGAGGCAATAACAGAGGCGCCGGATCGCACGGGTTGCCGCGGTGAGACGCAAAACGTACTCGGTTACTAACGTAACCTTGGTTCCCTGAGATACGGAACGAGTACTGCGTATGGGGAAAGGTCTCCCTTTTTCCCCGCTGCTGAAGCCTTTTTCAATAACGCAGTGTAACTGCACCGTCATTGGTTCACTCATAGACAAGTTGTTGAACCAATGGCGGCGCGGCATAGCTGCACGGCCTATGGCGACAAAGCGCGCGAATATTCCCGCCGAAATGGGCGGGGTATAGGGCTATATAAGCAGGCGTTTCGCCATAGGATTTCAGTGTCAATCGACTGAAGCGACGACCCTGAGCCGCAGCCTCGTGGCACGGCAAGTGACGCAGTACTCGTTCCGTATCTCAGGGAACCGAGGTTACGTTAGTAACCGAGTACGTTCCCTTTCGATACTTCACTCGTACTGCGTATGGGGAACGAATTCAACCAAGCCGTGCCACGGCTGGGAACGATATAGCTTGCATTTGGCCAACCCAGAGGGGGGCCAAAAGGACAAGCGGAGGCAAAGCCTAACCGAACCCATGGTTACACTGGTTCAGTCCTCGGGGCAAATGTGCGCGAGGATCTGCTTCAGCGTCAGCATTTTGAACTTCCGTGTCATGAGGGAGTGATTCAAAAGCCTGAGGTCTAGGATGGGTCTGAGACCGCCATCCTTTTTGGGGACCAGAAAGTAGCGGCTGTTAAAGCCTGTCTCGCTCTCTGACGGAGGAACCATTTCCACAGCTCCTTTTTCCAGCAACGACATGACTTCGGCCCGGAGGACATGAGCGTCGTCCGGATTGACCGACGTAAAAATTTGTTCGCCGTGAAAACGGCGTTTGGAGTGGGCGCAACAGGTGTGGGCCCAGCTGTCACTTGGAGTATGTTTCCCACGCCCGGAAATAAACGAGGCGGAGGGGAAATTACTCGAGGGAGCTTTTGGAGTGGTCCGGTCGTAACGGGACGGTCCCCCATCCTCTTCCTGTCCGACGAATCAGGACGACTTCGGAGGCACCGGGTCCAGCACAATCCTGGGCCGGGGTCCCTGGCGCCTCGGGAAGGGAGGGCGCTTCGCAGGGCGCGAGCGCTGGCGATGCTCCTGGGGCGGCGCTGCCTGTTTTGCAGGTGGGGCTGGTTTGTTCTGCTGAGCCGGCGCAGTCCTGGGGCGGCTAGACGCAGAAGCGGAGCTGGAGCGCTTAGGCAAGAAATGCCTCATATACTGAGACGATTTCTGCGCGGCAGAGAGCGGAGGAGTTTGGCCTGGAATACTTGAAATATGGCCATGGTGTGGAGCGCAGAGGCAGCTTGGCCCGCCGAGGTGTAAGCCCGTCCAGCCAGAGTAGAGGTGGTCCGACAGGGCTTGGAAGGAAGGGCCCTCTTCGTCTTCCAACCCACAGCCGCGGGAGGACAGAGGTGAGCAGCCACCGCTTCATCTAGGGGTGGCAAGTGCTCGTATCCCTTCTCCTCGGCGCCGTCGACGGCGGTGAGGGCGGAGCGGTGCGTAGTGTGGAGGCGGGCAGAGTAAGGAGCGCGCCACGACTTCGTCAGCTCTTCGTGGACCTCAGGAAAGAAGGGCGCTGAACGCTGGCGAGGTGCTTGGCGGCGGCCTGGCAGAAACCATTCGTCCAGGCGGCTGCGAGACGGCTCCTCTGGAGGGGCCCACTCGAGGTCCAGCTCTTCAACGGCCCTAGACAGGATGCGGAAGAGCTCGACATCCATGCCCTGGCCATGCTCGATGGGTTCCAAGGGAGGCGGTGGAGCGGGGTCTTCCGGCTCGCCAGCCCATCCTTCCGCTTCGGAAGCCGCAAGAGACATGGAGTCGTCTTGTTCGTCGTCTGTTCCCCCGAATGAGACGAGGTCACTCGCTTCTGCGGAGGGACGCTGCTCAGGGCGAGAGAACAGAACGGGAGAGAGTTCCCTGGGAGGAGAGGCAAGGCACGCGGGGGCTGGGCCGGCGTGAGCTCGCTCAACTCCTGGCGCTGAGTCGCTCTACCCCGCTGTCTTTTCCTCGCCGGCTCGCGGGAGGAAGGAGACGGGAGGGCGCGAGCGGCGAGATCGCCCTCAGTGAAGAAGGCGACCCGCGAGCGCAGGGAAGCGAGACTCATACACTCGCAGTGCGGGCATGAGTCTCCAGCGAGCGCGCCGTCTGCGTGGGGCTTGCCCAGGCAAGCGACACACTCGCTGTGTCCATCGTCGTCGTGCAGGGGGGCCCTGCAAGTACCACATGAGTGGCGGGGCATCGTGAGACGCCGCTGCCTTGAAAACGGCAATTGGGTGGCTCTTTTAGAGCGGCGAGGGCCGCGGAAGCTCTTAGAGCGGTGAAAACCGCTGAAAATCGCTCTTTTAGAGCGCCGTTTAAGCCGCGGATGAAGCTCTCAGGCGGCGCGCCGGATGGCGGCAGGGGACGCACAGGAAGCAGTGTGGAGAAGCGGGAGGCGGCGGCTCGGCGACGGCGCTAGAAGCAGCAGTCCGCGAGGGCGCCGGCGCTTTCTTCCACCGGCGAGTCCAGGCGAGTCCGCTGCGGGAGCCTCTTCAGACGGCGGCGAGAGCAGAAGGCGGCGAGCTTCTTCGGCTTCAGGCGGAGATCAGCGAAGAGAAGTAGATGTCGTCGCTTAAGGAGAAAACACTGAAATCCTATGCCGAAACGCCTGCTTATATAGCCCTATACCCCGCCCATTTCGGCGGGAATATTCGCGCGCTTTGTCGCCATAGGCCGCGCAGCTATGCCGCGCCGCCATTGGTTCAACAACTTGTCTATGAGTGAACCAATGATGGTGCAGTTACACTGCGTTATTGAAAAAGGCTTCAGCAGCGGAGAAAAAGGGAGACCTTTCCCCATACGCAGTACGAGTGAAGTATCGAAAGGGAACATCACTTTCGTCAAGATATCTCCATTCGAGTATGTTTGCTTTCTACATTTCACAAAGGTAAGTTAAAGGTTTCTGTTTTCTAAAGTAGAAAACGTTATAGCAACGCATTGTTTTGGATTGTATGTGCTATGAAACAAGTCAATTTAAACTGAATCCCTTTACTTGAATATGTCTACATTTTTTTTCTTAATTTTGCTACAGCATTTTTATACTTAAGGTACGACAATTTTGCTCTGTATCCATATACTGATTCTAATTTTCTGACTACTTTTTACAGCTGCGGTCTGTGGACCTTTTCATTTCATTGCAGATCAGCCTGCTTAAAGAATATGGAGACTGACCCCAACTGGACACCATCCCTCCCTACATTAAGGCCACATCAGCATTAAACACAGGCTGTGTCTCAATCAGCTCCCTAGTTCATTAGTTAGGGCACTGATCAGGACGGTCTCAGTCACAAAATTTGTATACACAATATACTGATTCAAGAGCTCAGAGCTGATTGAGATGCACACACAGACACTAAGTAAGGAAAAACAATCCAGTCAGCTACTTGGGTAAAGTTGGTTTTATATTTGCACATTCAGACTTCTGATAAATTCAGACTTTCCAATAAATATGCAATAAATTAATGTTTGCGAATTTTAAGCAGCGACATATTGACAACCAACGATTGTCAACTTATAACATTTTTCACAGTCGATCAAAATAGGCAAGTATTGTTTAATGGCATATTTACTTGTGAATGTCCACTGAATGTCCAATGTAGTGTGATTAACAAGGCTATTGAATACGGATGTGCGAATATAAAACCAACTTTACCCAAGTCAGTCAGCTAACTCTATGGTCCATCAGGCTGGAGAGAGTGATCATCTTCACACTGAGAAGATGCAGGAGGCTGGAGGAGATGGTGATCTGCATGTGCAGAAGTAAACCGACTTGATATGTACAGGATGTCTGATGTTTGTTTTGGAGATGATGATGTTAATGTATACGGGTCTGCCAAACCTGGGAACCTTTATGGCGTTATTACAATATTTTTTTTTTTTTTTTGTGCCTCTGATTCCAGACGCAACAAATACAAATTTCAAATGCTTCTGTGAACCTTAAAGGTACAATATGTAAATTTTTTGCAGTAAAATATCCAAAAACCACTAGGCTAGTGTTATATATTTTGTCCAGCTGATTACAAACAATATCTCTAACGTTTTCAACTACTTGTAAATCATGAGAAAATCCCCATTCTAAACAGTGACACGGGGCAGTGCAGTCGCCTGTCAATGACGTCAGTTACCTTTGTTACCTTTACTGACGTAGAAACCACATGACAACAGTGCCGTGGACAAATGCGGAAGTAGTGTCTAGCGTCCAGCAAACCACTAGCTCGCTTCAAGCAGTTCCTTATTTACTTCTTGCACGTTTTATGGTGGATTGTGTTACTTATTTATGGAACATAATTACTGTTTACCATCTGCCACTGGTTCTGTCGACAAGGACAGCTCCTGTAAACTCATGACCGGAAAAGCGGAAGCGGCGCCGGCGACTGTATCATAATAAAAGTCCCGCTGCTCGTGAGGCGTGTGTTGATCAATCGCTCCAGATCCTCGTTCAGCTCCCGCAACACTCGGTCCTGCTCTGCTTCATACTACAGTAACGTTAATAATCGCATCCACGAACATGAGTTCTTCCAGACTCCAATCCCTATTCTTTTGCACCGTCCGTTGAGATGGAGACCGCATGTCCCAAGTTTCCGCTGTAAAACTTGGCGTCATCAAACTACGCCTTCGTTTTGAATAGGCTTCTAGCGACCTCTAGCGGAAAAAAATATCACAAATTGTACCTTTAATATACCTCAGATTTGATCTGCCTGCACAACACTTCTAATGTTTCCCCTGAGACGGTATACAGAACAGTATACAGAACATTCATTGAAACTGTGTCATATCTATGCAAACCTGAAGCTTTCAGCTGTATGGGCAGACAGAGATGATTTGCACAGAAATATGTCTCCTTTGTTTAAATACAGAGTAGCAGAGATTATTGACTGTTTTGAGATTTTCACAGAGAAACCATCCAATCAGCGCATGTTTGAATCTTTTGTAGAATTGTAGTGTAAAAATGTGCTGATGCTTTATCCAGTCTTGCATGAACAATAAAGCATGTATAATTAAATTGTTCAGGGTGATTTGTAGATTTATGTTATATGCACTTATAGTATTAACAGGATAATTAATAATATACACAATCTGTAAATCAGATATTTAACTTGCATGACATATCTTTGTTTTTATTATTATTAAGGCCTTTGGACAAAAAAAAAAAAAAAAGAAAAAAAAAAAGACTCATAATGTCATTGACCCAGACAACACAGAGGTAGATGGAGGACAATAATTTACAAATTATTTTGGCTCTAAAAGGTATACTATATCAGAATGTACTATAATAAAATACACTATTAAATTCTACATACATCTCTGATGATGCCTTGTTTATTGGAACAATGTTTATTGTGTTATACATTGGTTTATGTACTTAATGCAATAAAGAAAAAAAAATGCATGAAAAAAGGGTAGTATTAGTTCAAAATTCTTCCTGATAACACTAAACCATCCTTAATCATGCACTTGTTATAGTTAACACGACATCATCATCATTATCGTTACTATACTGTGTTATCGCAGTCCTTCCTTCAGAACATAAATAAATCCTGCACCCATTAGTGAAATATCTGTGAGCTTCGAGGGATTTATAGTTTTTAAATTGTTCACTATGCGTTTATGCCATAAACAAGACAGTTAACAAGTATGATGATTTAGGTAGCAATGCGGGGTCAGTAGCACTCCAACTTACTGCAGTCAGTTCGTACAGATCTATGTTATGAATGGATGAAAATTTCTCCAAATAACGGTCCCTGGCATCTTTGGTGAGTTTATCGCGATATGAAATTTTAACTTTGTTCTTGTGCTTCTTCATATTTGCGAGTTATTTGCTTGTTATATCAACTCGTGTAATCTCTTTCATTCTCACAGTCAGCAGGGATACCACAAATATGGCGCCGCGGTGACGTCACACACAACAAAATCACGTGTCTGACAAAGACCGATAGGCTACTCTGTGCGCCTTATGTCTGCGCCTCTGTGCGCCTGATAAAACATTGTTTTGAGGGACATACTCAGTGTTAATGAAATAAACGGTTCAAAACAATGTCAGGACTGCTGATCTGCACTTCACTACAATGTAACACTCTGCGCTGTTCGTCGTGCATTTTTGGTGCACAGATTTCAAGAGATGATCAGCTAAATAAAACAGGCGGTGTGCCAATTAGGGGTAGTTGTGACAGCAGATGCAATATAAATAAATTAATATTTAATATGATAAACTAATTCCACCGTATGTAAATGTATGCGCGCAGGCAGAAGAAAGCTATGGTCTGCAGGATTTGTGTCGAGCCATTCATTAATCTGGTTGTATGATGAGATATAGACCCAGATGAAATGTCTGATACATTCTCTCCGCGCTGTCCAGCGCGTCGCGTTGCTCCAGCAGAGATTTTTAGAATTGGTCAGAAAAAAAAAGAAAAAAAAAAAAAAAGTTTATTTTCACCAAGTCAGAATTCTGATTAATTCTATTAATATGGATAACTGCTTTGTATATATAAGCTGTGTCCGAAACCGCTCCCTATCCACTATATAGTCCACTATATCGGGTGTCGGCCATTTTGTAGTGGTGTCCGAATTCTAAGTGAGTGACTTAATTCCCTACATTCGTTCACTACTTTTTACCCACAATTCTCTCTGATTTCGAGTGTACATTCGATGTACACTCGCTGAAGCACTATTTCCCAAAATCCAATGCGGAGAGGACTGTCGTTAATCATCAGTAGCGTATTCAAATCATAACGGTCGCCTGAGGGCGCTCAAACACCACCTCATCTGTGAGCGTGAGAGTTTATAACAAACTAAAAAAACTTTATTAAAAAGAATAAATGCATGAAATAATGTACACTTGTTAATGTGTTTATTTTTTGTTTACAGTATTTTATAGTATTTAATGATTATGAACCCATATTAAGCATGACAAACCAATTATACAATCAATTAAACTACAAAGCTGGCACGGAGGCATGTATGATTACAAAATAAAGTCATTATGATTGTTATTGTTATTAACATTATTTTATAATGTAAGTAACATGTAGGATAAAATTGTTTTATCGCGTCGAGCCGTTTCTGCGACAGCTCCAGCTCTCCGACGCACAGTGTATACGTCAGTGTCCGAATTCACTCACTTCATTTCGTTCACTCCATGCAGATATAGTGCACTCAAATGCCATACACTATATAGGGAATAGTGAATGAGTGAACGAGTGAGCGGTTTCGGACACAGCTATAGTGTGACATACAGCGCGCGCCTCCACAAATGGAGAAGACAGCATCGGCGGTTCTCCGTGTTTCTCGTCAGTTTTATAGCAATAAAGTTCAACAACTGCGTCAGACTGGTTAAGTAACATTACCCACAGTCTACTTTAAGTACTTTTGTTAATATTTTTACCTCTGTGATTGAACGTCTGAAATATATGTAAGCAAAATGTTACGCTAGCTTATGTTTTTAATGATATTGAGTTCAAAACGTATTGAATGCTTTTATTTTATGTTTCGCTGTAGGCGATATGTTTATATTTATAGTTTGGGTGTATTTCATTATTTTTATTTGGATTTTTGTTCCTGTTCTGTGTGTTTTTCATTTTGAGCTCTGCATTCATTGTTCACAGCTGTTGTAATAGCCTTTAAATTAGTTTGGGCAAATGAGGACATAAATTAGGTTAAACTACTGCATGTCTGCCCATAGAAAAATAAATAAATATAAAAATTACCAACTGATTACCAACACACAACCATTGATACACAACGTTGCCACGACGTTGCAGTTACTAACTGGCAACGTCACAAAGTTACGTTATGGCAACGTATCCGGGAATTTCACTTCTCCGGTTGCCACAACGTAACTAGTTACGTCGCCACGACGAAAGTTTGGTCACCAAATTACGTTGCAGTTACGTAACAGTCAAGTATTTTGGTTAGCTGGGTGACTCGATTTTCGTTTTTTCGGGTCACGGATAGAAAACGGAAACACGACTTCAGAACTCTTTTCCACATGTGGGCGGTCATTACACGCCCCTTTCAGCCGATTGGTCAATAAAATCTGAGCCAATCCTTTTTCACAAGAATCGAAAATCACGTGACGCAGGGTAAAGTTAGTTCCGCTATGCGTCTACGGCTATTAGATTGATATGCTCTTTTCGCAAATATCGCTTCTTACCTTTTCTGTTTTGTCTGTTTTCCAAGTCGCTTTTGTATAATCTACAAAGAAATGATTTTCTGCTGGTTTATAGCTTGTACGGCCGCTAAGACGGTGGTGGCAGGTGGATTTATTACAAGCTCATACAGTAAAGGCTACGCTCATTCAGCAATTTTTTCCCCGATCGCATTACGTATGACGAACATTATTTATATAATTTATTAATACAAAAAAATAACTCCCAATATATACTTTAATGGGGGATATAAAATCGAGATACATAATATTGTCGTGAGTTTAATATGTTTTAAATACATATAGCATGTAATCTCATATGGCATCATCCCACATTCAAGCATATGTTATAACTAATCCTGATCGATTAAAATGATTAAACTAAGACCTAATTAATTTCCAACACCACATTGTACAACAATCAGTCTTTGCATTAATGTTGCAACAGCACAATAATACTGCGCATAATACACATTTTAAGATAATGACGACAGGAAAATGAGTGAGAGACTGAAGTGTTTATATCAGACTGTAAGGTTTATATCCAGAAATATCAGGGTGCGAGTGGTCCTGTTTCATGAATCAGAGGATCTTGCGTGATAAGGGCGCTTCCAGCTGATCATTTCCCCAGCACGTCGCTAAAAGCACTCTATACTCCCAAAGTGCATACTATCCACCCTAAATAGCACTGAATATTACACATAGACTACTATTTAGGATGGATAGTATGCACTTTGAGACGCAGGCACCGTCTGTACAGCACATGGAGCGCGATAATGCACAGCCGCGCCAAACAGACACGAAGAATATAACCAGTTTAACCGCCATCACTTCAAATTACTTATTACATTTAGCTCTTAATGAGAGCTCTGTAGTCTCACCAATAATTCACCAAGAACGTTCAAACATTTTCATGACATTTAATTCGTAAAACGACTTTGATTCCCGAGCAGGTACTGATCGAGGCTATCAATCACTGTAACCAGAAAATCTTTTACACTGCGTGGATCGTTCCGGAAGCCAAAAACCCGGAAGTGTGAAATTGGCCTATGACATCATCTTCAGTTCATTCAACAAAATAACAGTCCTCTGCCGCTATATCAGTAGATGTCATAAATCGGCTTTCTTCTGTGCAACCTAACGCGTATTTCACAGAAATATGTTTACACAGATAAAAGCAGTTTAAAAAAACTACAGTAAATTTAATTAAGTCTGTTTTTAAGCTGTCATTGTGTTTTTAAAATGTAAATTCCTCTACATCTGTTACCAAACGCATGACATCCTTTGTGCTACTACCACCGATCAATAGGCTATAATGATAGACTATTCTCTATTATAGATCAGTGGCTACTGCACTCATTTTGTTTTCTTATTTAAATGTTGTGTTTATATTTTATACATTTAAATTCAATCATTTAGCAGATGCATTCCTTGCAGTAGATTATGCAGTCATATTAGAAAATAGGCTATCCACTAGGTGGCAACACCTATAGGTCTGCATGGCCATTTATAAGCTAAGATAAACTAAAAAGCCCCCCGATGGCGATACCGTTATTATAATAACGGTATCGCCATCGGGGGGCTTTTTAGTTTATCTTAGCTTATAAATGGCCATGCAGATTTTATCTCTTAAATTAAACACTTTTATGAACACAGTGAACATTATCATATGTCACAGTTTACTTGCTATCCTCACTTTTTCTGTCTTTCCTTCGCTTTTGAACGAATTAGCTATAAATGGCCCAGTCCGAAGATATCGGCGAAAGTTTTTTTCTAAGGTAATTTTTTCACTTCACCACGTCACTTCCACATTGAATAGCTTCTCATCCTTACATGACTGTTAAAGTTAACTTACATTTTCGTAAACCTTATTTTGTGCTCTAAACACTGACATATTGCATGACTTTGTGTAAAATCTAGAGAAATGTTCGAGGTGGTCAGCGGGGTACAGTTGAGACACATACCCACACCATAGAATCCTATTGCGGCCCATGCAGTTTAGTTGCACGATGTAAGTTCTATTAAGATCTATTAATCTATTAAAATTAATAGATTTCATCTGTTTTATTATTGCTGTTTGCCGTTGTTCAATGTTTTTTACTGTTACTCAACTTTTCAACTGTTAATATTAAATTTATGGCCTAAAATTAAAATATTGTATCACTGTTTGCCATTACTGCACAATGTTTTACAAATGGACTACTTTTAAATAAACAAAATAATAAAATAAAATACTAAATGGAAATAAAGACTGTTAAATTCTCATTTTTAAAGGTATTTTACATTTGTAGTGAATTGGTTAGGCAGCTTTACAGCATTCCGGATGGGTGTCTCAACTGTACTAGGGTACTGTTTCAACTGTACCTGACTGTTTTCGACATGGGTACAGTTGGAACAAAAAAGCTTCTTGTGTTTATGAGCTAATTGTGAAAAATATGACCTACTTATGGATGTTAATAATTAATAATATTTTAGTAGACAAGTAAAAGAAATGTCATATGAAAAATCACTTCGTTTCACTTCTTTTCAGTCCCATAATTTTGGTGTGGTAATGGTGAAAGCAAAAAGTGTACCAACTGTACCTGGTCTACCCTACTCATTGAGTAGGCGGTTTCGGACGCAGCCATAATGTCAATTTTGGACTCATTTCAAGTGGGAGCATCCACTGTAAGTAATTATGTGCCATTTTCTACAATATCTGTGCATGTTTCATGAAGTTATACGTTAGCGTATGTGGGGATTTCCCACAAAATGAGCAAGATCTGTCTACCTCCATATATTTTGCCACAGTATCATTCACAGGATATATTTCATTTAATATCTTAAAATGAACTTCTTTGGAATGCAGTATTTATGAGGTAGCAGCCAGGCTTCCTTCCAGTCTATAAATTCAATAAGAGATGCCCAATAAAATTTGCCTTTAGAAACGTTACACATTTTATTTTGAAGAATTTGTCGAATATGCTTATTATTAAATTTTTTGCATCTAAGATCATATCAGATTCTTTTGTGTTACTCTTACTAAAAGTTAGATGACATTTAACAAGTTGAGTTAGATTGGAAGGAACTGCTTTAAGCGCTGTGCTTGTGCTGTGTAATACATCAGTTGTGCTGTGTAATACATCAGCTTGTTACTGAGTAGTCACCTCATCACTTCAAGCTGATGTACAAAGTTTCAATTTGCTGTGCTGTAACGCAGTTGTCTTGTCAGTAGTTGAAATTTTCTGGAATATCTCATTGCGAAAATTGCGAATGGCCGCCAAAATTTCAGTGTCATCACGCTCTTAGACTTTTTCAGACTAGGTTTTATGGTGGTGTTTATGGTGAAGAGGAGTAGCTAGGAGGTCACACATTTTGGGTTGAGAGTCAAACTACTTGTTTGTTGTCTCTTCACTCTTCGATGTGTTTTGGTACTCGGATGAAAAGGTACATGCGGGGGGATTTATGTGTCGTCATTCCGCGAGCAATATCTTGTGATCGAATTATTGGATTATATTGATGTTGGACTCATTTTAATCGTGAGAATCTGCTGTAATGATGTGCAAATTTGCACAATCGGAGCATGTTTTATGAAGTTACGAGCAAAAACGTGACATAAATGCAGCATCTGTATATTATTTGCATATATGTTTTTCGGGGTTGCACTTACAAAAACTCGGCCAAGTTTAGTCAAAGCCCCAAAACAATTAAGCTCGTTGTATTCTACTTCGTGAGCCCTTTCAAGTGACATATGGTACATGATTATCTGTGCTGTATGATGTTTTTGACATATTGCAGTACATAAACTGCAGTACACATCATATTTATTTATTTATTTATTTTCAGCAAATAACTGAGCTGTAGGCTACTTCGGAGTTAATGAAATTGGCTACATTCTTTTTATTATTATTATTATTGTAATAAAGCATCAAATAATAAAGGACAAAACAGACAAAACCTCTACAGGAATGAAATGACATAAAATCTTCATGTAAAGTTCCACAAACTAAATAAGAGGAAGGAAGAGAAAAAAAACATTAAAAGAAAAGTAAACATTATACATCAGTGACATTACCAAACAAATCGTCATAAGATTTAAAAAATCTGTCACTGTTCTTGTTTTTAATCAACCTAAGTGATTTGAGAGATGCATCAATTTCAGTTAAGAAATGTGAAAAAGTAGGCTGCGAGTTATAGAATTTTTGCTTATGAATAAAAAAATTTCCAAACAAAATAAAAACAAAACATGTAAATCATTGATTGGAGTATTAGTTGTACCTTTTATAGTAACAAATTATATCCTTTAACTGAAAGGATTTGGAAGAATCAATGTGCTTACCTTTATGAAGATATAAACTATTCCAAAGGTGTTTCATCCTTATTCCCACAAAATGAGCAAGATCTGTCAACCTCCATATATTTTGCCACAGTATCATTCACAGGATATATTTCATTTAATATCTTAAAATGAACTTCTTTGGAATGCAGTATTTATGAGGTAGCAGCCAGGCTTCCTTCCAGTCTATAAATTCAATAAGAGATGCCCAATAAAATTTGCCTTTAGAAACGTTACACATTTTATTTTGAAGAATTTGTCGAATATGCTTATTATTAAATTTTTAGATTCTTTTGTGTCACTCTTACTAAAAGTTAGATGACATTTAACAAGTTGAGTTAGATTGGAAGGAACTGCTTTAAGCGCTGTGCTTGTGCTGTGTAATACATCAGTTGTGCTGTGTAATACATCAGCTTGTTACTGAGTAGTCACCTCATCACCTCAAGTTGATGTACAAAGTTTCAATTTGCTGTGCTGTAATGCAGTTGTCTTGTCAGTAGTTGAAATTTTCTGGAATATCTCATTGTGAAAATTGCGAATGGCTGCCAAAATTTCAGTGTCATCACGCTCACTATACTCTCTCTTAGACTTTTTCAGACTAGGTTTTATGGTGGTGTCAGGAAGAGGAGTAGCTAGGAGGTCACACATTTTGGGTTGAGAGTCAAACTACTTGTTTGTTGTCTCTTCACTCTTCGATGTGTTTTGGTACTCGGATGAAAAGGTACATGCACTTTGAACAGGATCCATCTGTGACTCAGGTGCAGGTAATGACACGGTAGCAACTGGAGCTTGTTTGTTTTTTCTTCTGCCTATAAATTTGTCTCAAAATGAGAGATTAATCAACAATCTTGTTTATTTGTTCATGTATATAAAATATGTGAGCTATGTTGGTTGTAATACCATCTAACCTAAAAACTTTCCCGACGACACTTCAGAAACACCACCTCCTATCTTGCTGCCATCTTGGCTCTCCGTTTAGACTCTAAGCTTTCGAATGACACCTATTTTGTGATGATTTAGGCAGGAGTTTTGAAAAATATGATTATTATTTTATTTTTTTATTTTTTTTCTAGCTAGGTGGTGCCCGTGTGTGGTACACTCCATTTTAGAAGGATAACTCAGCACTCGTTAAGAGTTGAACAAAATAGTTGGATGCATTAAAAACCTTTAAAATGATACCTACAGTATTTTGTGTTATTCCTGTCAGTGGTTGCTTAGTAATTTGATTATGATTTTTTTTCACCTGTGAAGCATATCGCTACTTCAGGTCCCATTGCAACGCAATCAGTACTAATGTTTACTATGGTTTACTGTGTTACTGCAGCATATCCAGCTGCTCTAATTCTAAACAATGGCACCCTTACCTCAGTCAGATTTCCTGACACTAAAAGAATTGAGGGAAGCATGAGTAAGACAAATATGGTGGGATAAGGATCCTTCTTCTGAAATAATAAGCAGGAGTATGTTCGAAACTGAGGATGTTTAGGCTTACATCTCATATCTTCAACCTGCTGAAATGTTCCCTTCCAAATGTGCATTACGAATAATAAATACATATTTCCCAACTAATCTGCGGCAGTCCAGTGTGTCTTCTTATGTACAGTGTTTTTAACGAATTCACCATGGCGTGAGCGCAACTGGCTTTTAAAGGGAATGGGATATGAGACTCTGATTGGTTTATTTCATGTTACAGCCAAAACATACCCATTACTCATTAAGAGAATATGGACAACCCTTTTAGACCATGCGCCAGGCACGATGACCATTTTTCCCGTCGTTAAACTAGCAAAAGTGGATTTGGACATGCCATCGTGTAACTGCCATTAGAAGCTCCAGTTGCTATAGAAACAGAGAGCGTTCTCAGACTCGCGCTCATGACTGTGTATCGGCTGGTCTATGAAAAACAAGCTTTTTTTAAACGATATTTAAACATAAGAAACTAGCTCTTGTTGTTAGATTTCATTGGTGTTTTCAAATATGAAATGTATTAATAAGCTTAGTGAACAGTTTGAAGAGTTTCCCCATTCAAAAAGTTAAGAGCTGCACTTGGACAAGACTTGGATGCCTGAGAGGCATTTCAAAGATGGCCGCCGAGTGAATTGACTTGTCTTAAAGGGACTTTGGGATTATCTAGCCATTGAGTGCAAAGCCACTTGAAGGCAAGCCTGAAACCTTATGCCTGCTAACACTGCGGTACACAGGGAAGGAGACAAGAAGCCTTTTTTTTAGATGAATGTCAATGGAGGAGAGGCCTCACTGCACTTAATAAATCACTTTTTGTGAGGAAATTGCTTATTATTTAATGAATCAACAGCCAAGAGCAAACATGTTTGCTCTTAAACGTTTGTTTTGAATTAATCTATTTTTTAGAGTTCACAAGGCACACGTGGTCCAATTTAGCCTTTTTTCCAAAGGTAGAGCCACGGACCCTCATATCTCCCAATAATAAGACCATCTGAAATCATTAATTTGAACTTCTCGACTGTTAAAAAGTATGTTCTATATAGTATGAATGTGTGTAGTAGTATAAATATAATATGTTGTCATTATCATGTGACCTACCAGCATCCGTTGCGTTGCTTCTCTTCCATTCATAAATCCTCTACTGTGGCCTCATGGGATAGTAAAGTGTCCATCAAATGCACACTTCAGAATCATAGCGACATTTAATTAATAATAAGTTGCTTTCAAACATAGGGAAAACACATCCCGGAGTTAATTGTTAGAACAACCATTAGTCTTATCCATACGTTTAATATCTGCCTCTTGGCCTGTTGTAT
Organism: Chanodichthys erythropterus; assembly: GCF_024489055.1. NCBI lineage: Eukaryota > Metazoa > Chordata > Actinopteri > Cypriniformes > Xenocyprididae > Chanodichthys > Chanodichthys erythropterus. Next base: position 614,451 of record NC_090235.1, on the reverse strand, counting down.
CTATTTATATTATTATAATAAGTTTATTTTTTTAATATATATATATTTTTTTTACACTTTATTTAAATACATATTGTAAATACAGTTGTTTTGATAACTCAACACATTTTTTTCTATTTGCATAGGATTGACAGTTCAGCAGTGTCCTTTGCAATTATTGCAATTTTTAAAAGAATATAGATACTACTTAGATTGGTGGCCTAAAAAAAGTCTAAAAATGTGAAACCAGCAATCAGATATGAATATCGAGCCTGATCACATGAAAATGCGTATCAATAGTACGAGTTTGTAATCTCGTAGAATATATACTCCAAAATGAGTTTACAAACTCGTACTATTGATACGCATTCTCATGTGATCGTGTTGGAATATCAGATATTTCATACTGTGAACTACCATGACAGAAAATGCCACAAAAAAGACATAAACAAACACACTCTGTCCGAGGTGCAGGTCAAGAGAGATAAATCTAAATATACATGAGATTTGATTGCACACTCACTTGCAAAAAGTTTTTATTAGCCAACGTTTCGGCACAAAGCCTTTGTCTAGGTATGATTTCACTCAGAGTAAAGAGAGCATAAATAGACAATCATTAATGTCACAAATCCTGTCAGTTCCCCGGACTACATTTCCCATCATCCCCCCTGTCAATCACATGCACTCACTCCACCAATCACCTGTTGCCACATACAGCCATGCACACTCCACACTAATCACCACACCCAGCTGATGCGCATTACCTGGACTATAAAGGACTCATACACACACCACCTCAGGGCGAAGTCTTGATTCCTTGTGACAATTCTGAGTGTTCCTTGTTTCCTGTCTACTTGTGTTTGATCTTGCCTGTTCCTGTTTCTTGACCCGTTGCTGCCTGTCCTGACCCTTGCCTGTTATACTGTTCTGTGAATGATATCCGTCTGTCCTGACCATTGCCTGCACCCAGATTACGATCCTGCCTGTCCCTTGCTGTTCTCGTCTGCTCCTGATTGACCCTGCCTGTACGACATTCTTAATAAAGCTTGCAAATGGATCTCTGCCTCAGTCCCGCTTTGTTACAGAAGACTTCGCCGCCACCAAGATCCAGCAGCTTTCCCGGAGGATCTCATTATGGTATGGACATTAATCAATTGCTATTGTGGAGTTCGCAAGGCACGCGATCGTTGGAGGAATGTGTGCAGGAGTATCTAAACATTGCTTACCTCTCTGATCTTCCGGACTGTGCACTGATTGACTTTTTTTGTGATGGCGTCAACCAGCCTCTCCAGAATAAAATAAGACGAGAGGGACCGCGTTCATCACTTAGCAGCTTTATGGACTATGCATTGTTTACTGTTGGCTCTCCATTTACTGTGGGTGTCGCGGAGGAATGCGACACCATGGTGAGTCCCGTAATGGCCGCCGCGCCAGGTAACACGCACAAGATGGCGGCTATCATCACAACAGCAACAGTTCTGATAGCCCAGAGCAACGTCACGCCTTCGTTGATCGCCCAGAGCAATGTCACGTCGCCGCTGATCGCCCAGAGCAACGTCATGCCTTCGCAGATCGCCCAGAGCAACGTCACGCCTTCGCTGGTCGCCCAGAGCAATGTCACGTCGCCGCTGATCGCCCAGAGCAACGTCATGCCTTCGCAGATCGCCCAGAGCAACGTCACGCCTTCGCTGATCACCCAGAGCAATGTCACGTCGCCACTGATCGCCCAGAGCAACGTCACGCCATCGTTGATCGCCCAGAGCAAAGTCACGTTGCTGCTGAATCACGTCACATCTCTGGATCTGTCTGGGAGTGGAGAGGGTTGCGTTCCAGTGTGGCTGATTCACCGCTGATGTCGGCGCGAGCGGCTGGAATTCCCAAGCATCAGCCGGCCGCCTCGCTCTCAAGCCCGCCGGCCGCCTCGCTCTCAAACCCGCCGGCCGTTTCGCACTCAAGTTCGTCGGACGCTTTGCACGCAAGTGCGCCTGTTTCAACGCTCTCAAGTGCGCCTGTTTCAACGCTCTCAAGTGCGCCTGTTTCAACGCTCTCAAGTGCGCCTGTTTCAACGCTCTCAAGTGCGCCTGTTTCAACTCTCTCAAGTGCGCCTGTTTCAACGCTCTCAAGTGCGCCTGTTTCAACGCTCTCAAGTGCACCTGTTTCAACGCTCTCAAGTGCGTCTGTTTCAACGCTCTCAAGTGCGTCTGTTTCAACGCTCTCAAGTGCGTCTGTTTCAACGCTCTCAAGTTCATCTGTTTCAACGCTCTCAAATTTGTCGGTTGATATGGACTCAAGTGCCCTGGACACAATGGACAAGATGGCCGCCCCTGCAGTGTCAGTGAACAAAGGGGCCGTTCCTGCCATTGAGTCCGCTCCAGCCAGTGAGTCCGTTCCGGAAACCGCTCCAGTTAGTGAATCCACTCCAGAGTCCGCTCCAGCCAGTGAGTCCACTCCAGTTCTGCATGCTCTCCCTATCAGTCTGGTGATGGCCAAGAGGGCTGTACTCACGTTTTATGTTTTGTCGTTCTTGCGAGCCTGGAGGATGCACTCAGAGCAGCCCGAGCCCTCTGCCGTCCCGGAGCAGCCCGAGCCCTCTGCCGTCCCGGAGCTGCCCGAGCCCGCTGCCGTCCCGGAGCAGCCCGAGCCCGCTGCCGTCCCGGAGCAGCCCGAGCCCGCTGCCGTCCCGGAGCAGCCCGAGCCCGCTGCCGTCCCGGAGCAGCCCGAGCCTGCTGCCGTCCCTGAGCTGTCTGCTCTCCCTGATACGGCCATGGAGGCCGTCACCGAACTGCCTGCTCTGCCTGATACGGCCACAGAGCAGCCTTGGTCGGCCTTGCCACCACCACCTGGACAATTTGCTCTACCGCTGCCGCTCAGGCCATCTGCCCTGCTGGCCCCACCCGAGCTCCTTACCCATGAACCCGCCAATGCCTCCCTTGATTTCCCCAAGAACTTTTTGGGGGGGGGCAGTATACCTAGGGGTGGGGAGCTTGGGGGTGGGGACCCTGCCCAGCCACTGCTGCCACTGCTGTCACTGATGTCATTCATGGACTGTAGGCCACTAGGGCCATGCATGGACCATGACCTGCCGTGGCCGCCCGAGCCGCCTGACCCGCCGTGGCCGCCCGAGCCGCCTGACCCGCCGTGGCCGCCTGACCCGCCGTGGCCGCCCGAGCCGCCTGACCCGCCGTGGCCGCCCAAGCCGCCTGACCCGCCGTGGCTTCCTGACACTCCTGACCTGCCGTGGCTGCCCGAGCCACCTGACCCACCGTGGTTACCTGAGTTCCTGGACCTGCCCTGGAGACCTCCATACCTGCCTGCACATCCAGTATCTCCTGCCTGTAGGTCTCCAGGGCACCCACCCCCCCCTCCCTAGTTGTGCCATCTACGGCGCGAGGACGCGCCTTTCGGGAGGGGGACATTCTGTCACAAATCCTGTCAGTTCCCCGGACTACATTTCCCATCATCCCCCCTGTCAATCACATGCACTCACTCCACCAACCACCTGTTGCCACATACAGCCATGCACACTCCACACTAATCACCACACCCAGCTGATGCGCATTACCTGGACTATAAAGGACTCATACACACACCACCTCAGGGCGAAGTCTTGATTCCTTGTGACAATTCTGAGCGTTCCTTGTTTCCTGTCTACTTGTGTTTGATCTTGCCTGTTCCTGTTTCTTGACCCGTTGCTGCCTGTCCTGACCCTTGCCTGTTATACTGTTCTGTGAATGATATCCGCCTGTCCTGACCATTGCCTGCACCCAGATTACGATCCTGCCTGTCCCTTGCTGTTCTCGTCTGCTCCTGATTGACCCTGCCTGTACGACATTCTTAATAAAGCTTGCAAATGGATCTCTGCCTCAGTCCCGCTTTGTTACAATTAAAAGGTGCATAAAATTAATCCCAGTTAAATATAGAAAATGCCACAAACCATTATAAAGTAATACCTACAGTACCATTCTGAAATGCATTATGAAAACTGGCTCCAACTATTCAGAAGTGTGCCGGACCTTGACACTGGCTCTTCACAATGCAGAGTAATGTACTGTAGGTCTGTAGATATTGTATTAAACTGGATGTATATTATAATATAGCTGCAGTAAGTCAAATACTTATCAAAATACTTACAAATCAAAACATTCAGTCATCTCCAGAAAGAATGCATGTTTACATTGTGCAGATAAGACCCACTAACTACACATTAAATTATAGGCCTATCGATTTATTTAGATCAATATCAGACTCTGTTTACTTGTTTTTGTTTTTGCTGCCATCTTACTTACAAACAAATAACAAATACACCAGCTGCATGTGCATCTTCCTCAACTGTCTTAAGTTTTGGTTTACTTTCGCTGGCCAATATTACACTTATACACTTATTACACCACAAAATGACAACATGCTTGAAAAATATTACCAATTTGAAAATGTTGAATTGATGCTATATGCTATTTCATGCATTCTGACGTATTTACACTGTTAAAGAGTTGGATTCTCTTGCTAAACATGGCCAAAGTTTCAAAAAAATGAGTTGGACGTATGACATATTTCTGTGCCAAAAATGTTAGAGAATTTTTTATTTATTTATTTATTTTTATTCCTTTACTGAACACCATTATAATTGAAGGCAGTTGTTGGATGGATCAAATTAAAATGCTTGCTTTTTAATGCGTTTGGTGGAGTTGACTCAAATTATGTTCCGAAGTGAATAAATGTACATTAAAAAAAGAAAAAAAAAAAATTCTGAAAAACCTGTTCCCTTCATTAGCGGAGACCCTTGTTTACAAAACTATTAGTTTAAAAATAATGTGTTATTAAGTAATAAAAACTAACTTCTAAAAAATGATTTGTGCCATATCTCAAGAATCAGTGAGCTGTTTTACTTTCTATTAATTTTCTGTATTTGCAGGTTTTGCAAAAAATAAATAAATGCTTAGGACTAAATACTAATTGTAAAAGTACAATTTGAATTCTTGATTTGAGTTTAGCAATAAACATTTGATTTATTTATTTTATTTCTAGCAAGACATAGTACTTCACTTTGCAGTATTTAAAAGAAAATAATCTCTTTGGTTACAATTTCACTTCATGTGTTGAAACAGTAGTGACAGACAATTTATCTTATTTTACAATACATTCTTTACATGTACAAAAAGCATGTTTGTGCAATGCTAGATCACAGTGGAAACCACATATAAAGTCAACTCATTCATGTTGGTCTGAGCTTCATATACCATCATCAGTGGAACACGCTAATGAACGCATGACAGTTCATGGGGTTCTTCTATACAATTTCATCATTACAATACAATGATGATGAAATAGTATAGAATATTACACAATAGTATAGAATAATATACAATATTGTGGTGTCTGTCAGGAGTTATAAAACCATGAGGCACACATGAAGCACACTGTAAAACTGTCTCGTGGGGTGCCTGACAGCATTTACGGAATGCGTGGCATCAGCGCCGCCGCTCCCACCACGCGCATCACGCACTGTGCGTAGGGCACCAAGTGCTGAGGGGGCACCAAAAATAGCCTAATGAAATTTATTTTTTAAAATGGCGGTATTATTTCATTAGCCTATAGAAATATTAGGCACATTTTAGCCATGTATATGTAACCAAAAAGGAACAAGAAAAATTTTGATATTTTACTGTTAAACATTACCTATTTTAAAAATAACTTTTTTTATTTTTAAAATAGTTTTTTTGTTTTGCTATTCAGTTTATTGTTTACAAAGTCAGCAAAGCTGTGAAGATTTTACTTTCTCTTTTTAGTGTTCTTAAGTTTTATACTGTGATGCTGCTATTGTGTGTTATTGGTATTGAGTTATGTTTGGTAATAAAAAGTTAAACTGGCAAAAACAAATTTTTTTTTTTTCTCGGGGTCGGGGTGGGGGGCATCATAAAGGAATTATGCTTAGGGCACCAAAATGGCTAGCAGCGGCACTGCGTGGCATTCAGCTACTATTTTAGCTTATAAAACAGATCGTTCCGGCCCCTTGATTCTGATTGGTTGAGCCGCATTCGAAGCCGATGTAAAATTCCTGAAAACACACAGCTGAAAGCATTACATGTTTCGCTATGCCACTGTGTATGTTACTGCATCTGTCTTAGTAACCAACTCTTAGCAACATAAACATTTGTTTGTTCTCAACTGATTTTGTTAATTGAAGCTTACTGCATTATGAAGAAGAGAATTGTGAGAAAGATATCGAGGGGCCGAGTGTATTACCTGCATTCAGATTTAACATTTTCCTTTAGGTCAGTCCTATGTTCATAATAAAAAAATTTCTATGATTGTCCACTGCAATCTTGTCCTTTTAATATTGAATGGATTCTCCCGTGCCCTGCTGAGAATGACAGCGCTAGTCAAAGCATTTGTCATTTGTGTCTTGTTCCGTGTTCACAACAAGTTTCAATATAAAAGTCTTTGCAACTGAGTGACTCGCTCATAAAGACAATCTTTGCCACCATTTAATGGTGTAATAAATGTAACTTCTGTTAGTATTCACTGTCAAGGACTAATTTTTCCAGTGGAAGGAAGGCTTTTAATGATTTAACATCATGAAAGTTGCACTGATACATATTTTTTGGCTTTAATATTTGTATTGTGTGGTAACCATTTTTATAAAAGCAATAAGCCCCGTGAAGCCGTGGTTTAAGGTGAATAGAGTACCTCAGGGATGACGTGTTTTTGTAGGCAAAACCCGGAAGCGAGTTAGCATTTTAGGACTTGCGGTTCTATCGCCCCGAAGTCAATGGGTTTTTTGAATGGGTTTTGGCTAAATCGCCTGAAATAAGGTCAGTGGTTAACAAAGCCTCTAAATATTTTCACATTTTGATCTATGACATAAAACACACCAGTTAAACCTGCTTGTGATTTTTTTAAACCAAATTGCTAAAAGGGACTACTTCCATTGGCGGGGACTTTAGACATCATCATGACAAACAGGACATTTGGACAGCCTTTCTCATGAAAAAGTGGATAAGTATTTAAATAAAGTTGTTTTCTAAATAAAGTTTGAGGAAGCTTGGTGACGTTGATCCACGACCATGGTGTGCTGTAGTCCGTTTATAGCCTACTGTTAGCTTTTTATATCTGACGACTTTATTTAGGCTTCAAAATGGCTTCTAGGATGTTCTGAAGCCTTCTTCATTGCAGTTGAATTTCTCACCTTGAAGTTCTTAATGATCCACTCTTTCAGGTGCAGTATTCTTTGCATCAAAATGGCCTCACATGCAAGGAAATTGCTGCAAAAATTATGTCATTGCCAAAACCTTTGGCCATGGCTTTACCCTGTAATTCAAGTGGGAAGCAGGACCATAATAAATTGCCATTTTTGAAAGGTAATTTACCTGCTTGTAGTTGAGAGAATACAGGAGAGTCAACACTAAGAGTCTCATTCTCATCTGAGCAGGATGCCTCAAAATTACGCTGCATTCACATGGAGCGTCATGTTAATGCTTACTTTGAATGGGTGATGTCATGCGTCGCCGAACTGAATTGTGGCACTAAACTGCAGTGGAAAAGCAAACTGAGCAAAGCGAGCCGAACTGAGCTGTGCCGAGTCGTACCATGCAGTGGAAAAGCACCAATAGCCCCCAAAGTTAATAGGAGGGTTAAATATGAAACTGAGACTGCCAGAAGGTGGCAGCAAATCATTTTCTTAAAGAGTGAGTCATTGAATCATTCAGTCAAATGATTCAGTCAAAACAGCTGATTCATTCAGGGACAAAGCAAGTGACTGTCTTTATAAGCAGTTATGTTTACATGGACCCTAATAATCCATCTGTAGCACAGTCAGAATAAAATAGTCACATGTAACCTCATCAATAAAAATGAACTGGCCAAAATCTGATTTGAAATTTCATTCAGATTGTTAGGGGTGGTTTAAACTGTTTCTATTCCATTCGATAGGACATGTAAACACTTGATCAGATTGAAACCCGAAACTGTAAATGAATGCACATGTACAATGACGTAGAAATGGCATAATGACATTGACGCATAGAACGAGCTGTTGTTATTAAATATAGTGTAATAAATGACTGTTGTGTCATTCTAAAATTCTCTAAAAGTGCTGCGGGAGAATGCCGTTCTAGCACACCGTGGGAAGGGGCATTTTTACTGCTTGATAAATCTAAGCAGCACGGCACAAAGCTTCATGTGCTTGTTGTCTCGTAATCAGGACCTGAAATAGATCAATATTAAATATTGCGATGGCAGGATGATGGTTAGTATGTACCAACAGTGTAATTCCTAACCAAACTGTATATTCATGGAGTGTGCAAATGTCAAAAGATCAAATTCGATTTGAAGCCATTTTGAAGATTTGAAGCTTGTGTCATATAAACACACATCAACCCAATCACTTTATTTAGCATTCATGTAAACACTATGTTTACCTCTCATTCATCAGTCAGAATAATTTCATTCTGGTTGTAACAAAATGTATCCATGTAGATGTAACTAGTGAGTTTTTGAGTCATTTAACGAGTTTGTTTGCCCATATAATCTTTAGGATATTAGGTTAGCTAATTTGGCTTGCTGTCCACTGAGGAGGGGCTCGATGAAGCATCTTCAACTCGAGCTCTGATACACCCCCCAGTGAATAAATATAGGATGTGATTACATAGGGCAAGGTACCTGAAATGAAGGTGGAGTTTGGGGAGGTGGAGGGATGCTGAAACAGCTGAGACTGAAGAGAGGTAAGCAGCTGCTTATATACTCTGGCTGTTGATTGGAAGATTAGATGGGCTCGCTCCTCCCTAAATTACGTTTAGGAACTTCACTAATTAGACCGATACATTTAAAAACACGGATTCTCTCAGTAACAGAGATGTGCAATGGCTCTACTGAGGATTTGGTGGAACTATTTTTGTTAGCAAAATAGACAATATTCTGAGTCTAAAATGTAACTCACCTAATATCAACTTTTTGTTTACTGAATTGTTATATGAAATCAATCACATTTCAAAAGGTGATGATGTTTGGGAAAACAGCACTCTATCTCATGTGGTATTGCTTAATTTTCTGTTATAATTATTAAAAACTCATACAAGGACATGCCAATATTTTGAATTTTGGGGCATTTTTTTTTTTTTAAATTAATTTTGGTGCCATTTTTGCCCAAAGTATACTTCAGCCATCCACGTTTTGTGATGGAATTTTTGTCATTGGGAGGGTCCTAATTTGCAGCACAATTTTTGTGACAATGTGGACGATGCAGGTACAACTGCGCATGCGCAAGGTGAACGTTGAGACATAAGGGTCCACTAGGTGGCAATACACACAGTTGTGTACTGTGCAGTAGTTGAAGAAGATACAAAAATATTTTTTGTGATACAAAAAAGTAAACAAAGTAGCATATCCTTCTACATCGTTTTGTCTTGTTTTTTGTTCTAAACTTTGCATGCAATGATGGATCCGAGTATACTTTGAAAGTTGTGCAGACATGACTGTGCCTGAGACGGAGCGTATCACAGAAAATGAAGTATACCCGTGCCTTTAATTTCCGACTGTGTGCGCTGTGTGATTAGTATCATTCTTAACCACCATGCAAACCACACAAATGTGTAGGGGCCACAGGCTCAAGGGGCCCCTGCTGGCCAAAAGCAGTTATCTCAATTGATGACTCCTTTTGGCATTATTTATTACTGGTGGTATCACCGGTGACCTGTGGATAAGTAAAGAAACAACCTTGAAGCACACATATCCAAGCAGAACTAAAAAAATTAAGAAAATGAAAGAGAACAAATCCAATGCTGAAAGTTTGCCAAAGCTTAAATTTTTTTTCACCGAAAAATCAAAATGAAACATGAGGCGGAAGACCCAGTCAGATCGCACACTGAACATGCTTTGTCCGCATCGTCACTGCCTGTACATTTCAGTTATAGGGTTGGGAATCGAATTCCAATTCTGGAATCGCATACTTAAGGTCAGGAATTGGATACTTGTTATGAAATTAAAATTTCTATTCCACTTAACCATTCCTGTGTGCGCAATTAATGTGATTTTCCACTATTCAAGTGCAAGAAGATATAGTGCACGAATACTCAATTCAATTGAGTTATTTTGTCCTTGAAAACGCCTGTTGTTACAGTACACTGGAGACGGACACAGACGTAATAGGTAATGTAAAGTTTATTGAACCACAGCAGAGCAAATGGATGAAACAGGTGAGTTAACAGATACTTGGAATTCGTGGAGTAGATATGAATGAGATAATTACTGTCCTTTCTTTTGTAGTTGGAGTAATGCTGAAGACTGGAGATCGCTGGAGAACAATGGAGTTGGTGTAAACACACACACACAGCAGACGAGGAACACAATGGGAAGGACACACGCTGGAGACAGGTAAGTATATGAAGAGTAGTCCTTGAGGTAAGCATCACACTGGGTATATGCGAACGAGACCGGACAAGTAGTGCTGTGTGTGTGTGTGCTTTATACTGGTGATGATGAGTGAGGTAATGAGGTGCAGGTGGCGGTGATCAGTACTCGGGAGATGGTGTGCGTTGTGATTGGTGGAGGTTGGAACCTGACGTGTCTGTGACAGTACCCCCCCCTCCACGGCCCGCTCCTGAGGGCCGAGAACCCCGACGCCGTGGTTGACGTCCTCTACCCCGCGGTGCCGTCTTCTCAGGGTGATTGTCGTGAAAGGTTTGGAGTAAACTGGGATCTAAGATGTCGTTCCATGGGACCCAGGAACGTTCCTCTGGACCATATCCTTCCCAATCCACCAGATATTCAAGTTGGCCACCACGACGTCGGGAGTTCAAGATCTCGTGAACCTCGTAGGCAGTTCCGTCCTCCAGGATGGGTGGAAGGGGGGGTTCGGCGGGAACCACGTCAGGTCCTGTGGGGGAAACAGAAGGGTAGTGAGCCTTGAGTAGTGACACATGGAAAGTGGGGTGTATACGATACCCTTGTGGCAGTTGAAGTTGGTATGTGACGGGGTTGACCTGCTTGATGATGGGGAATGGGCCAATGAACCTGGGACTCAGCTTTTTGCAGGGCAGACGCATTCTGATGTCCCTCGTAGATAGCCAGACCAACTGACCAGGTTGGAAGACAGGGGTGTCAGAGCGTCAAAGGTCCGCTACCATCCTGCGTCTGCGTAGGGCTCGTTGCAACTGATGGTGAGCTGAGTCCCAGACCCTCTCGCTCTCCCGGAACCAGTAATCCACAGCTGGAACGTTGGAGGGTTCCCCATCCCAGGGTAACAGTGGGGGTTGGAAGCCGAGTACGCACTGGAACGGAGTAAGTCCTGTAGTAGACTGCTTGAGGGAGTTTTGAGCGTACTCGGCCCAACCCAGGAACTGGTTCCAGGAGTCCTGGTGGTCGTGACAGAAGGTACGTAGGAAGCGGCCGATTTCCTGTACCTTCCTTTCCGTCTGCTCGTTCGACTGGGGGTGATAGCCGGATGTCAGGCTAACGGCCACACCTAGGAGAGAGAAGAAAGATCTCCACATTCTCGATATGAACTGTGGACCTCGGTCGGAAACAATGTCCTCTGGTATTCCGAAGTATCTGAAAACTTGATTGAAGAGTACTTCGGCTGTCTCCATGGCAGTTGGTAATCCTGGGAGTGGAATGAGACGACAGGATTTAGAAAAACGATCAACTACAACTAGGATGGTGGTATTACCGTCTGAAGCAGGGAGATCGGTTATGAAGTCCACTCCTAGGTGTGACCATGGGCGTTCTGGAACGGGCAGAGGAAGGAGTTTTCCAGATGGCAGATGACGAGGTGACTTGGAAATGGCGCACTCCCTACAGCCCCGCACGTACCTTCTGACATCAGAAGCCATTCCTGGCAACCAGAAGCATTCTTTTAGCAACGAGAGGGTTTCATTGACCCCCGGGTGACCAGTACCAAGTGACGTGTGAGCCCAGTGAATGGTGGGAGTGCGACGTGTCCGTGGTAGGTAGAGCAAGCCTGGTGGACAGCCCGGCGGAGGGTTTGTGGAGGCATTGGAGGAGGGGATCGTCTCCTCGGACCAAGTGATGGGACTTACTATGAGGGAGCTTGGGATGATAGGTTCAGGTTCCCCAGTTTGTTCCTCAGGAGCATGGAGTCTGGAGAGAGCATCCGCTTTAACGTTCTTAGTCCCTGGACGGTAAGAGATTGTATAATTGAAACGGGAGAAAAACATAGCCCAGCGGGCTTGTCTGGGGTTAAGTCTTTTGGCAGACCAAAGGTATTCGAGGTTCTTGTGATCTGTTAACACCAGGAAAGCATGTTTAGCACCCTCCAACCAATGCCTCCACTCTTCCAATGCGAGTTTGACTGCTAGAAGTTCCCTGTCACCGATGGAGTAGTTGACTTCCGCCGGGCTGAGCTTGCGGGAGAAGAAGGCACATGGATGAAGTCTACTCGGTGTCCCCTGCTGCTGCGACAACACCGCTCCCACTCCAGTCGTTGATGCATCAACTTCAACAATGAAGGGTTCTTCTGGGTCTGGATGTACGTGTAAGGGAGCGGTGGTGAAGGCTTTCTTGAGTTTTTCAAAGGCGTTCGTGGCTGCTGGAGTCCAGGACAGAGACTTGGGTTTATTTCTGAGGAGACTGGTGAGTGGATGGGTGATAGAACTGTAACCTTGAATGAATCTTCTGTAGAAGTTGGAGAAACCTAGGAATCGTTGGAGCTCTTTTATGGTTGTGGGTGCTGGCCAGTTAGTGATGGATTCCACCTTCCCCTCGTCCATGCCACTGTGGTCAATGTGATAACCCAGGAATGAAACGGAATCTTGATGGAATGAACACTTTTCAGCCTTGAGGAATAGATGGAATTGACGGAGACGGTTGAGGACCTCCGCAACGTGTTGGCGATGTTCGGCCTGGCTCCGGGAGTATATGAGAATGTCATCGATGTAGACTAGGACAAATCGGTGGAGAAACTCTCGGAGCACCTCATGAATGAAGTCCTGGAATACAGAGGGGGCGTTGACCAGTCCATACGGCATGACGAGGTATTCATAGTGTCCAGTAGGTGTTATAAAGGCGGTTTTCCACTCGTCCCCCTCACGTATCCGGATGAGGTTGTACGCGCTGCGGAGGTCCAGTTTGGTGAATATAGTGGCACCACGGAGATGTTCCAGGGCTGCTGGGACGAGAGGAAGGGGATAACGGAACTTCAAAGTGATTTTGTTAAGTGCTCGATAATCTATACATGGCCGCAAGCCTCCGTCCTTCTTCGCCACAAAGAAAAAGCTGGAAGCAGCAGGGGAAGTAGACGGTCTGATGTAACCTTGGGCGAGGGCTTCCTTGATGTAATCTTCCATGGCCTTCTCCTCCGGGATGGAAAGTGGGTATATCTTACCCTTTGGTACGGGTTCACCTGGAAGCAGGTCGATGGCACAGTCCCATGGCCGGTGTGGAGGCAGCTTGGAAGCCCGTTGTGGACAGAAGACATCGCTGAAGGGGGCGTAACACTTGGGGATATCCACTGAACGTTTTTCCATTGGACTTTCGATGGAAGTGGCACAGAGAGATAGATCAGGTGGAGATGATGGTGGAAGAGGAAGTTCCATCAGGCAACGTGAGAAGCAAGTGTCGCCCCACTTCAGGATTTCGCCCGATTTCCAGGAGATGGTGGGATTATGCTGCTCCAATCAGGGGCGCCCCAGAACCACGTCAGCCGTTGATTCCTCCAGAACCAGCATATGAGCTTCCTCACGGTGTAGAAGACCCACTTGGAGAGTTACTGGTCCAGCCACTTTACACACGCTCTTACGACTGAGGGGTCTACCGGTTATAGAGTTGATCTTGTAGATTGTCGGAGACGGAGTGGTTTTGAGTTGAAGTTGACGACAGATGGCCCCAGAGAGGAAGTTGCCGGCAGACCCAGAGTCGAGGAGCGCGACCACTGAAATAGAGACATTGGCGGCAGTAAGAATGACAACAGTGGTGAGTGGTTTCATTTTATGTGTAGCGGGAATAATGGCACTCACCAGGGGTCATGGAGGTCTAGTGGGGCATGCAGCAATGACATGCCCAGGTTCACCACAGTAGAGACAGACATAGAGTCAGACGACGGCGTCGTTCTTCAGAAGATAATCGTGAATGTTCAAGTTCCATGGGTTCTTCTGGAGTGCTGACGGGTTCGGATCCACAGGAGGGCACGTTGATGTTGTACTGGTCCTGGTGCTCTTGGATGCACGCTTGCATGCGAGTGGCGCAGCGTATGGAAAGCTGGATGAACTTCTCAAGGCCGATGTTATCCTCGCATGCAGCGAGATGCAGCCGTACCCGAGTATTCAATCCTTGCCGGTAGGTGGTGATAAGCGCTTGTTCATTCCATCCACTGATTGCAGCAAGCGTTCTGAACTGTAAAGCATAGTCATATATAGACATAGATCCTTGTTTAAGATTATAAAGTTTCTCACCAGCAGACGAATCAGTGATGGGTTTCCCAAACACCTCCCGGAAGTGAGAGATGAACGCTGAATATGATTG